>NC_045448.1:92861146-92865273 GCF_002776525.5 Piliocolobus tephrosceles | reverse complement strand
GATAGATAGATAGATAGATAGATAGATAGATAGATAGATAGATAGATAGATATAGATATATGGTGGAATACTACTCAGCCATAAAAAGGAATTAAGTAATAGCATTTGCAGTGACCTGGATGAGATTGGAGACTCTTATTCTCAGTAAAGTAACTCAGGAATGGAAAACCAAGCATCTTATGTTCTCACTGATATGTGGGAGCTAAGCTATGAGGACACAAAGGCATAAGAATGATACAATGGATTTTGGGGACTTTGGGGGAAGAGTGGGTGGGGGATGAGAGATAAAAGACTACAAATAGGGTGCAATGTATATGGCTTGGGTGGTGGGTGCACCAGGATCTCACAAATCTCCACTGAAGAACTTACTACATGTGACCAAGCATCAACTGTACCCCATTAACCTGGGGAAAAAATAAAAAATAAATAAATAAACGAATATACTTCAGAATATGTTGGCAGTAAGTTTTCATCAGTTTCAGATAAGGGCCCAGGTGCTCTAGGGAGCGTAAACAACAAAGACTGAATCTTTACTTTAAGGTACTCATGGGATGGTTAAAACATACACCTCTGGAAAGACCCCCGAGGCATCATGCAGATCAGGGGTCTGGGCTACAGGTCCTCATGGAATTTAGAAGAGAGGGTTATTAAGGGCTGGTATGGACAGTCCTCGATGTCTTCATGGAAGAAATTGTCCAACAGCCTCGCTTGGAGGAGATTTTTGTAGGAACTAAGGGGTGCAGATGGGGAGAGAGAGCACTTAGAAGTGGAGCATGGGGTGGTGAAAGGACAAACTTCAGAGTGTCCAAGGCCTGTTTATGACTTAGGACAGACTAGAATCCTTACCATTGCCTACTAGGTTAGCAATTTCTCGCCCCAGCCTAGCTCCCTGTGCTCCAACCACAGGCCTGCGTTGAAAGAAAACTAAACTCCTGTGACTTGGAATAAACACTGCCAAGGAGGGAAGGCGAAGATGTCAGTGTGACTCCACTGGGGCCTAAGGAAGATGTGTCTTGACTCTAGATACAGACATACTGATCTCTTGGCAGGAAGTCCCTTGGAGTGGAGGTGGAGCGCTCAGGTGGGGCAGCTTGAGGTCACTGGTCACTAAGATCTTTCCTCTGCTCTGACTCCAAGCAAGTCAAGTTCCCTGAGTCATCTGACTGTGTCAATTGTCCCTGGGAAAGAATGCAGGCATAGCTGGCCCCTGAACAGATCCATTCCCTACCGTAGTGAGTGCCTGGGTATTTTATCTATCTCTTTTACGAGTTCTGTCCACTACCCACAAACACACAAAAGTACACATTTCCCTTGCAGGCACGCCGTTGGGATTCCTGTGCTGAGTTCCAGCATGTGGGTGTGTGTTCCCCCAGGCAAGGAGGGAAATGTTAATTCCACACACCAGTCAATCATACAGGTAAAAGGTCCGCAACAGACAACAGGATGACAGGAAGTGGACTTTAAAGCAGGCACAGAAGACTTAGAACTTCTCCGGTCTCACCCCTTGCAGATTAGACATTGGCAATAGGCAACATTTATTGGATACCCGTCAGGGATCAGACTCCACCTCAGCTTGATTGATAGGTGAAGGAAAAAAAATTTTTCCTTAGAGTGAAACACCTAGAAAATCTTGAAAAACCAGACCTTCACTAATTTGAGAGCAAGAACCAAACTGATTACTTGCCTTGTCAAGATTCCTTCCAGTCCGGGTGTGGTGGCTCACACGGTTATCCTAGCACTTTGGGAGGTTGAGGCAGGCGGATTGCTTGAGTCTAGGAGTCCGATACCAGCCTGGGCAAAATGGTGAAAGCCCGTTTCTATTTAAAAAAAATATATATATATATCATTCCAGAGCAGTCAGGTGTGTATAAAATGCTGACCCCTGGTGGATATTTCCTAAACTACTCTTTTAGCCACACATGAGGGAGACCCAGAGGCAAGAGGTCAAAGCTGATCTTCCCTCTTTTTAAGCTTTCTCAGATTTAAAGCTAAGAACCCAATAGATGGGTTTCATTATCTCCAGAAACTTTTATGAGAGAACTGGGCTTAATATCAAGCATGTTGAGATTTGCTGTTGTGGCTTAGGGATTTCATAGTTATGTGAAGAGAAAACACAAGATTATTTGGTTTCCCCAAGATTTGCAAGAATTTTACCCCAATTTGACACCCCCTGTTGAAGACCAATTTATGTTCCCCCAAAAACGAAGCTTGGAATGTGTTTTAGCCAGCCTGTGAGTGAGAAAATAGAAAATCTACCTTCAACCCAAATTAACATGTAGTCAGAATGTACTGCTGATGCGGCAAGGAGCTTTTCTTTGACGTTAAAGCCCATCTGCCTCCTTTGTATTGACAGACACTGCCAGGGCCAGGCAAGAGAGCTGGGAGGACTTGATCTCAGGATCCCTGAGTCAGCAGCTATGTGGTCCAGAGGGCCTCAGCCCTGGCATCCTGATGTCCTTGTCCCACACCCAGATCAAGTGAATCAGAACCTCTGGATGGAGGAGGTAGGGCACTTTTGGTAAAAAGCTCCTGCAGGTCAGCCTGATGAGGACACGTATCTAGTTTAATTCCCTCCTTTTAGGAAAACTGAGGCTTAGGGAGGGGAGGTTGTTTCACCAAGGGTCCCCCAGTGAGTTTGTAGGAAAACTCTGACTCACCAATGAAAGACTTGAATTCAGCTTTGAATTTTCAAATAGTTGTCCTTGATTCTGTAGTGTTGTAGTAGGTCAGGCTCAGAAGTGACAGAAGAAGGCACACTCCTCTTGAGGCTTGCTTGTCTTCCCTGTCTGTGCTTTTCTTTCCCATCTCAGCCCCTCCACCTCCTGGTCACCTGTGCACCGCCTCCCAGTTGAACAAAAGCCTCACTTAAGCATGAACCCCAGGCCTGGCTTTCCTAATCCACGGCCCCTGCTTTGTGCTGTATAAATGAGCCGAAGATGGCCTCTGTATGCTGGCCCCTTGATTGTTAATTTCTTCAATGTAGGCTGAGACCCGACCTGCAAAACCCCACCAACCAAACTCAAATGTTTGCATATCCATTCGCTTTAAACATAGCCCCACTAAGCCTATGTTAATCCATTAGAACCTGCCTGCTCTGTATACTCCATGAAACTGTACCCAATATCTGCTGGCCAAGAAAAAGCCCCAAGCCATAAAGTCCCCAAGCCACTGTAGCCCATAGGAGCTCTCTGACCTAGATATTCCCTGCTGTGCTGCTGGGTGACTTCACCTGGCCATGTAAGCCCTCTTTCCAGTTCTCTTCTTTCCTATGAGTCCTCTTGCCCTCCTTTCCTTCTGAGTAGGACCGCATCTCCACACTATAGCCTCCTTGACCGACTCCTGCTGTAGAGGACCTTCCCCAGGTTTACACTGGGGAAGGTCCAGAAAGCATGTGTGTGCTACCGCCACCTCGTGGTCGTATCTTTTTCCTTAATCAACCCCCAAATCTCTGGAAAAAACCTTCACTCCGGGCGTTTCCCCTCTTCTAGGCTTCCTTTACAACATTCCTGATCCGAGTCCCCAGTCTTCTCAAATTTGCTGGCCAGTCGAACAAATTAATTCCTATTGATATATCAGTGGCCAGTTCATTTATTCACTGACCAAATATTCACTGAGCACCCCGTATATCGCAAGCAATGGCCTTGGCACTTGAGATACACTGTAGAACAAAACAGACAAAAATATCTGCATGGATTGAGCTGACATTCTAGCAGCATGATGATGGTTTAAAGTTTTTTCTCTTAGGAATATTTTATGGAACACTTTATACCAAAGTAAGGAAGTGTTTTTTTGTTTGTTTGTTTGTTTGAGACAGGGTCTCACTATCACCCACGTTGGGGTGCAGTGGCACGATCTCAGCTCACCGCAACCATCGCCTTCCAGGTTCCAGCGATTCTCGTGCCTCAGCCTCCCGAGTAGCTGAGATTACAGGCATGTACCACCACGCCTGGCTAAATTTTTTGCATTTTCTTTTTTCTTTTTTTTTATTTTTATTTTTATTATACTTTAAGTTCTAGGGTACATGTGCATAACGTGCAGGTTTGTTACATATGTATACTTGTGCCATGTTGGTGTGCTGCACCCATCAACTCATCAGCACCCATCAATTCATCATTTATATCATGTAT
>NC_045448.1:92813672-92861046 GCF_002776525.5 Piliocolobus tephrosceles | reverse complement strand
CAAAGGATGCAAACTCATCCTTTTTTTATGGCTGCATAGTATTCCATGGTGTATATGTGCCACATTTTCTTAATCCAGTCTGTCACAGATGGACATTTGGGTTGATTCCAAGTCTTTGCTATTGTGAATAGTGCCGCAATAAACATACGTGTGCATGTGTCTCTGTAGTAGCATAATTTATAATCCTTTGGGTATATACCCAGTAGTGGGATGGCTGGTTCATATGGTACATCTAGTTCTAGATCCTTGAGGAATTGCCATACTGTTTTCCATAATGGTTGAACTAGTTTACAATCCCACCAACAGTGTAAAAGTGTTCCTATTTCTCCACATCCTCTCCAACACCTGTTGTTTCCTGATTTTTTAATGATTGCCGTTCTAACTGGTGTGAGATGGTATCTCATTGTGGTTTTGATTTGCATTTCTCTGATGGCGAGTGATGATGAGCATTTTTTCATGTGTCTGTTGGCTGAATAAATGTCTTCTTTTGAGAAATGTCTGTTCATATCCTTTCTCCACTTTTTGATGGGGTTGTTTGTTTTTTTCTTGTATATTTGTTTGAGTTCTTTGTAGATTCTGGATATTAGCCCTTTGTCAGATGAGTAGATTGCAAAAATTTTCTCCCATTCTGTAGGTTGCCTGTTCACTCTGATGGTAGTTTCTTTTGCTGTGCAGAAGCTCTTTAGTTTAATGAGATCCCATTTGTCAATTTTGGCTTTTGCTGCCGTTGCTTTTGGTGTTTTAGACATGAAGTCCTTGCCCATGCCTATGTCCTGAATGGTACTACCTAGATTTTCTTCTAGGGTTTTTATGGTATTAGGTCTAACATTTAAGTCTCTAATCCATCTTGAATTAATCTTCGTATAAGGAGTAAGGAAAGGATCCAGTTTCAGCTTTCTACTTATGGCTAGCCAATTTTCCCAACACCATTTATTAAATAGGGAATCCTTTCCCCATTTCTTGTTTCTCTCAGGTTTGTCAAAGATCAGATGGCTGTAGATGTGTGGTATTATTTCTGAGGACTCTGTTCTGTTCCATTGGTCTATATCTCTGTTTTGGTACCAGTACCATGCTGTTTTGGTTACTGTAGCCTTGTATTATAGTTTGAAGTCAGGTAGCGTGATGCCTCCAGCTTTGTCCTTTTTACTTAGGATTGTGTTGGCAATGCGGGCTCTTTTTTGGTTCCATATGAACTTTAAAGCAGTTTTTTCCAATTCTGTGAAGAAACTCATTGGTAGCTTGATGGGGATGGCATTGAACCTATAAATAACCTTGGGCAGTATGGCCATTTTGACAATATTGATTCTTCCTATCCATGAGCATGGTATGTTCTTCCATTTGTTTGTGTCCTCTTTGATTTCACTGAGCAGTGGTTTGTAGTTCTCCTTGAAGAGGTCCTTTACATCCCTCGTAAGTTGGATTCCTAGGTATTTTATTCTCTTTGAAGCAATTGTGAATGGAAGTTCATTCCTGATTTGGCTCTCTGCTTGTCTGTTACTGGTGTATAAGAATGCTTGTGATTTTTGCACATTAATTTTGTACCCTGAGACTTTGCTGAAGTTGCTTATCAGCTTAAGGAGATTTTGGGCTGAGACGATGGGGTTTTCTAAATATACAATCATGTCATCTGCAAACAGGGACAATTTGACTTCTTCTTTTCCTAACTGGATACCCTTTATTTCTTTTTCTTGCCTGATTGCCCTAGCCAGAACTTCCAACACTATGTTGAATAGGAGTGGTGAGAGAGGGCATCCCTGTCTTGTGCCAGTTTTCAAAGGGAATTTTTCCAGTTTTTGCCCATTCAGTACAATATTAGCTGTGGGTTAGTTTTTTGCATTTTCAATAGAGACAGGGTTTTGCCATGTCGGTCAGGCTAGTCTTAAATTCCTGGCCTCAAGCGCTCTGCCCACCCCAGCCTCCCAAAGTGCTGGGATTACAGGCGTGAGCCACCATGCCCGGCTAGGAAGTGTTGGAAGTGTTAAGTGTTAAGAGGGGAGTTTTTGCTGTCATCAGTGGGCTAGTGGGATAGAGAGTAAGGAGATGGGCTAGGTTTATAATTAGGATAATCCCTTTATGCTAGTGCATATGCCAGAACTTACGCACGGTATGATTGATGCATTTTATTTTATTTATTTTGAGATAGAGTTTGCTCTTCTTGCCCAGGCTGGAGTGCAATGGCATGATCTCGGCTCACTGCAACCTCCACCTCCCAGGTTCAAGTGATTCTCCTGCCTCAGCCTCCCGAGTAACTGGGATTACAGGTATGCACCACTATGCCCGGCTAATTTTGTATTTTTAATAGGGATGGGGTTTCACCATGTTGGTCAGGCTGGTGTCGAACTCCTGACCTCAGGTGATCCATCTGCCTTGGCCTCCCAAAGTGCTGGGATTACAGGCATGAGCCACCACACTTAGCCAATGCTTTTTAAAACAGTGCTTCTCAAATTTAATGTGCATGGGAGGTCTGGTTAAGATGATGACTTTAAGTCAGGAAGTCAAACCTGAGATCTGAGAATCTGCATTTTAACTCTACAAGCATGCCATCATGTGCTGATACATAAACCACACTTGGAGCAATAAGGCTTTAAAGCAGATTCCTTTGAGCTGACTCTTCCAGGACTAATAATAATAATAATATGCTACTCACCACAGAAGGCTATTGCAAAGATTAAGTAACTTTGCAATAACTCAGCATTGCCTATTATTTGCATTTAGTGGTGGGAAAACCAAGGCTCTGAGGTGTTAGCTAGCTTGCTGATGAGCACCCATTGCAAGCAGGAGAGTCAGAGTGTGACTGCAGAGTCCCAGAGTTCACCCATGTGACTGTTTTGCTGCCTTGCCTGTTTCTAACCTGTAGCTTGCTGCTTGACCTAGTTTGCATGAAGAGTCTTAGCCTTGGGTTTTACCTTCTATAACATGAAGGGAGGCTGCATATAGAGCCTCACAAATATGAGCTGCTATTGTTGTCATTAAGCCTTGATGAGTTTTCTGCCTTGAACCTCCTCCTTCTACCAGGATTAAAAATATATCAACCATACATGCCCTTTTATCACTCACACAGCACTTCACACATGTCATTACATTCCATCCCTGTATTGTCCGCGTGGTACAGGTGCAGCTACTCACTTTTTTTTTTTTTTTTTTGAGATGGAGTCTAGTTCTGTCACCCAGGCTGGATTGCACAGATGCGATCTCAGCCTGCTGCAACCTCTGCCTCCCGGGTTCACATGATTCTTCTGCCTCAGCCTCTCAAATATATGGGACTACAGGCACCTGCCACCACGCCCGGCTAATTTTTGTATTTTTAGTAGAGACGGGGTTTCACCATGTTGGTCAGTCTGTTCTCAAACTCCTGACCTCAGGTGATCCACCCACCTCAACCTTCCAAAGTGCTGGGATTACACCTGCCAGCTACTCCCATTTTATATACAAGGAAGAGAAAACTCAGAGATGTTGGGTGACCTCATTAACGTCATAGGATCCTGGATCTAGAGAAGACCCTGAACGTTTTCTCCAGTTTGTTGCCTTTTAGCCTACTTAGTTTAGTTTGCTTTTAGCAATGAAGTCTCCCTTTCAAACAAAGTCCCATGGGAGGTCCAAGTTGTAAAGAAGAGGGCTCTGTTGGGAACAGGGTTCAAGGGATGAATCCTGGCCCATTTATCCTTCCCTCTGCAGGGCTTCCCATTTCCAGAGACCTCAGAGAGAGTGGTCCAAGGAGCTCTGTTTGGAAAATCCCCATCCAAGTCAACACTCCCCTCAAATAAATGAGGAACAGGCCCCAAAAAGGGAGGTGACTTGGCCAAAATCAGACAGCAAGTGCATGATTTCTTAGACTCCAGAGACTAAGCCCAGAATCTAACAGAAACAACCCGGGCAGGTGAAAGGACCACAATCCTCACTCGCCTGACTGTTTACTGAGGTGTGTTTGTTAAGTGGTCACTCATGGTCTTGCATTCCCACCTATGGGGCCAAATTCAATATTCCATTCACTAATCTCATAATCTCCCAGATGCTCCTTTCCTTACACCCTGGTTGTTGGGGGGCAAGTCTTTTTATTTTCTAGGTATTGTGAAATAAAATATACATGCAGAAAACCGCGTAACTACATCCATGCCAAGAAATAGAATGCTGTCTGAACCCCAAAAGCCCCCAGGTGCTGCTGCCTGCCACTGGGCAGTTTCACTGGGCCTTCAGGGAGAGCATGACCTTGCTTTTCTCTGCATCAACAGTTCCCACAGCCCTCCACACAACAGCCCCATGTTGCCCATTTTGAACTTTATATAAATGGACTCACACTGTATGCATGCTTTTGTGATTCTTATACCCACATTATGTTTGTAAGATTCATCTGTCTTGTGAGGTGCAGCTGGCTATAATTCATTCATTTTCTTTGCCAAGGAGCATTGTGTTGTGTGCAGATATATGATGTACGAATTCTTTCTGTGATGGGTGCTTGGGTTGTTTCCAGTAGAGGCTATTGTGGACAGTGCTGCCCTGCATCTTTTTTGCAGACGGATTTGCTCTCATATTATCCAGGGAGAGTAAGACTGAAGGAAGAAAGGAACTCTCAGAGAAGAGGCAGCCAGGCCCCAGCCTCTGGGGTGAGAAAGACACGTTGGTCTTTCCATTTCCCCAGCACGCTATACTCAAAGCCTGTCAAGCCCAAGGACATAGTCAACAATATAGGCGTTTTCAATATTTTATTGTAAAACAGAGCTGAAGTGACAGGAAGTAGGGATCTCTGCAGCCAATGTATACAGCACTCATTCGCTGAGTACCTGCCGAGCCAGGCTAGGTGCTCGGCCCTGCGTATCCGAGTCTTTTTTCCTGCTCTGCAGAGCTCCCAGCCTGGTGGGGGAGACAGGCAGAGGCACAGTCATCTTTCACACAAGTCTCCAAGTGCCAGAAACTCTACAATGTCAAGGAGCAATTCATTCCTTCAGCAGAGGAGGAAAGAATCCCCAGGAGCCACGTTTGCTCGGAGCCTTAGGAGCTGAGAAACTTCTGATAGGAGGTAAAGTACTGCAGGCAGCTGTAAAAAATCTGGAGTGGAGATGGAGCTCGGAGCCTGGGCAGCAGCGCCTGGACAGAGGAGTCCAGATTATGGAAGTGTTTTAAAAGGAAAAAATAGGCCGGGCGCGGTGGCTCAAGCCTGTAATCCCAGCACTTTGGGAGGCCGAGACGGGCGGATCACGAGGTCAGGAGATCGAGACCATTCTGGCTAACACGGTGAAACCCCGTCTCTACTAAAAATACAAAAACTAGCTGGGCGAGGTGGCGGGCGCCTGTAGTCTCAGCTACTCGGGAGGCTGAGGCAGGACAATGGCATAAACCCAGGAGGCAGAGCTTGCAGTGAGCTGATATCCGGCCACTGAACTCCAGTCCAGGCGACAGAGCAAGACTCTGCCTCAAAAAAAAAAAAAAAAAAAGGAAAAAATAAAATTATGGGGCCAACATAATACCATAACTTTTAATTTTTACAAATTGGGACATCACAAAAAACAAGAAAAAAAAAGGGAAAGCTACCATTTACTTTCACCATCATTTCACAAATGCAGGAATATTTTCAGCCCCCAGCCTCTCCCAAAAGAACGTAATCTCCAAATGAAGTGCTCTCCTTCATGTGGACTAAAAAAAAAAAAAAAAATCAGGAAATCCTTAATTTTCATTTTCCACAAACTCTTAAAAACCTTCCTCAGGGACTGGCATTTGTTTGTAAAACAGGGTGTGGGAGCCACTTGGTGGGGGGTCATCAAGGGGCCTGATGTATCTGGGGCATGGGAACGTGGAATGAGGGAGGAGGAGGCAGTGGGGAGAGGAGAGCAGGCTGGGCAGGTGGTCGGGGTTTGATCCCGAATGCAGAGGCGACATGGAAGGGCTTTGCGCAGGGGCTGCTGTGCTCTGATTCACACATTAGAAAGATCATTCTGGAGGCAGCGTGGAGGTTGGTCAGTTGAAGAGGAGGCAGAGTCCTGTGACCAGGTTCTTGTGACTCCTTCTGAGGATCCACCCCTCAATGGCTGGTCCTCAGTGTCCCCATAGCCGGGAGCCCTGGGGCAGGGGGACTGGTAGTCCCTGCAGTCCTTGCCATGCCAGAATGGGAACAGGCAGGCCTGGGCAGTACTACTCATCCTCCTGGAAGTAGAATTTGGTGACCATGACACCCTCGTCGGGCATATTGGTGAGGCTGACGGGCTGGTCTGCTTCCATCGCTGTGCAGAGGAACCAGCCCGGGCAGGCGGCAGACTCGAAACTGGTGGTGGGGCCGCTGTCTGAGCGGACGAAGGCAAAGCGCTTGTCCTGTTTTCTGTTCTTGCTCAGGTCAGTGATGTTAACTGCCTGGAAATCAGAAGATGGGTAGGTGAGAGCTGAGGCCTCGGAAGTCCTGTGCTGCCTCCCTCTCTACTCCACACCATGACATGGCCCTCTGGACAGCCCGGAGTTAGTACAGGGGAAATGCTGTACCCTAAAAGCCCCCAGGTGCTCCTGTCTACCACTCTGTGGGACTCTGGGACCCAGGTTTATTTCTTTCTTTATTTATTTTCCCCAGACGGAGTCTTGCTCTGTCACCCAGGCTGGAGTGCAGTAGCGCAATCTCGGCTCACTGCAACCTCCACCTCCTGGGTTCGATTCTCCTGCCTCATCCTCCTGAGTAGCTGGGATTACAGGCATGCACCACCACACCCGTCTAATGTTTTGTGTTTTTAGTAGAGACAGGGTTTCACCATGTTAGCCAGGCTGGTCTCAAACTCCTGACCTCGTGATCTGCCCACCTCGGCCTCTCAAAATGCTGGGATTACAGGCGTGAGCCACTGCACCTGGCCTGGTCCAGGTTTTTAGGACAGCAAAGACACAAAGAGGCTGTCCCACTGTCACACTTTGATTTTGGGAAATCTGGCCACTCTGGCCTCGGACCAGTAAGTCTGATAAATGCACAGCACCATCAGCAGAAGCCAAGGCCTGTAGAGCTGGTGTTCCGTCAGGGTTTGAGCTCTGAGGAGACAAGGTGGTGGTGTGTTCCATGCAACGTCCTAGCCATCCCCACTCCTCACAGAACAGGCAGTCACCCTCCAGAACACTGTCCCTGTCTACTGGTAAGGGATGTGACAGTGCCACAGTATGGCCACTCACATTGAGGTTAAGGTTGCATCCAGCCCCTGAGACAAAGCCATGTTTTCCCAGGGCTGGGAAACCCACTAACATTACATGAGATCAAGGAGCACAGGGCTCTGGGTGGGGCACCAGCTAATCAATGTGAGTCGATAAGGATTGGAAGAGAAAGGTCCTGAGGATGGGCTTTGCTAGAAGAGGGCAGGTCCGAATGGGTTGGTGGCCTTTGAGCAAGGGAGTAGCACACAGAGATTCGGGTCCTGTGGGAGACCGTTAGAGTGGTGGCCCCCAGTGACTGTGCCTCCTGGTGTTCACATTCCTATGCAGTCCCCTCTCACAAGGGGCTAGACTTAGCCACGTGAGTGGCTTTGGCCAATAGGATGATATACGCAGAAGTTATAATAAGCACCTGCATGTTGAGACTTGTCTTTTTGGAATAATCCCTTTTGAAGTCAGCCACCATGCTGTAAGGAAGCTCAAACTGACTCTTAAACACTGAGAGATCACAGGGAAAGAGAGCCTGGAGGATGAGGCACTATCTCAGATGCCCAGAGCAAGCCAGGCACTCTGCTGAATGCAACTGCCAAAGTGAGCCCAGCATGTTCCACTACGTAGAACAGAACTACCCAGCTAATCCTGTTCAACCCGTAGAATCATAAGAACAAATTTTGGTTTTTTAAGCCACTGGGTTTTGGGGTGATTTGATATCCAAAACAGGTTTTTACCTCCAGCTGGAGTCTGGTCTCATCACCAGACTTGACACAGGACAGGCACATCTTCCCTCCATGGATTCCCAAGAACAGAGCATGGGGCTCAATGGGTACCACATCTATCTTTTCTGGGGAAGAGCAGAGGGGAGGGTCAGGTTAATAGAAGAGGAGGCAGCAATAATGAAGAGACCCTGGGTATTTTCTGTCTCCCCTGGTCCCACAAAACTAAAATCCTAAGGTCAGAAGGGCAGAGAGGTCTCATCTTCCTGGTCTGCATCTAAACAGAAGATTAAACCAAGCACACTATCCAGTTACTCCTAGAGGCCTGAGTCTCCTGGATGTTGTTCCACATGATTTCCATCTTTCCCTCACTTTCCCCAGGATACCTGTGCTCCAGGTCAATAGGTGTGTTGCTGAGGGGCAGGGAAAATGGCACAAGGCCATGAGTGGGGCTCCACAGCAGCCTGGGGGTCTCTGAACCTCCTCTTTCCCTAAAAGGCCTCCATGCTCTCACATAGCAACAAAAATCTCAGCCTCCTTGTGCTTCAGTGTGTTCATTAGGAGAACTACTAGGACAGGAAACGTGGGTCTCATCCACTTTCAGAGTGAGGCAGGGGAGACAGAACGAGGGAATAGGGTAGGTGGGAAGGTGGAGGCAATACCATCCTACAACACCGAACAGGGGAGTGAAAACATCCTAGAAGGCTGGAACTAAAAGAATCGAACATCCTGTCGTCCAGCTGACATCATCCCACTGAAGGGAAAGTTGAGGAACAGAGTGGGTGAAGCTTCTTCAAGTTCATCCATCTTGTTTAATACATGGACCAGAATATGGCTGAGTATGGTGTCCAGGAATAAGAGACATAGCCCAGCCTTATACATGGTGGATTAATTTGGGATTGAGTTAGGGTTTAAACAACATAGGAACATGGAGGCTTAATAGGCACTGGAGGAAGGGAATGGTTAACCTTGCCTTCTGGTATTTGCCCTTCCCAGCTGTGGCCCTGGGACCGCTGTGCCTATAGTCACTGACTCCTGACCTATACTCTACCTCTCCATGCCCTCTTCAGGCTGCCCTCATATGTGCCCTTTAGTAGCCAGGCCCTCCCAGCTTCAAACTTGAGTACAAAGACCCAATAAGGATGAGGACGTTGCACCTAGGGTTTGTGCAGGCAGGCCATGCTGCTGCAGACAGAGGGGCAAGGTGACCCAGTGCCCACACACATTGGCTTTCCTGGCAAGCACTCACCTTCTAAATTGACATTTGGTCCTTGCAAGTATCCAGCAACGAGTTGGTTGTTCCTCAGGTAGAAGGTCTTCTGGTTAACATCCCAGATTCTGAAAAGGAAAAGGACTCAGCTGTAGTGCACAGCTGCCATAGGCCCAGCCTTGTGCTCAGCACCTTCCTGTGTCCCCCAGAACTTGTCAAATTTGCATCCAGCTCTTCCCGGGGTATGGTATATTAGTATGCATGGATGAGAAGACTGAGGCTGACACTGGTTAAGAGGCAGGCCCAACCCTCACAGCTGGTGAGCAGTGAGCCCACATTTGACTCCCCTCCTCACTTGCTTCCCATCTTAGATTCCCAGGGCAGGCACTTCTGTTTCAGCAAAGCACACTGCAGAGCAGCAACATCCAAACAAACTTTCTGGGATGCAAAAATGTTCTATAGCTGCACTGCCCAATAGGGTGGCTGCTAACCACGTGTGGCTGTTGAGCTCTTGAAATGTGAATAGTGTGACCAAGGGTCTTGATTTTAAATTTTCTTCTCTTTTCATTCAATTAAGTATACATTTAAATAGCCACCTGAGACTAGTGGCTACCACAGCACCTAGTTAGAAGTTTCAAGAGACAGAACACCTTGCAGCTAACTCGCTCTGAGCCTTAGACCAGGAAGGTCTGTCCCTAGAGCCTTTCCTCCATTAGCTGGTGACCTGCTCAGAGTCCTGCAGGAGCAGCTGCCCTTGGGAACAAGCAGGCTTCCTCTCTACCTCAGCCAGTGACTTGCTTCTGGGTCTCAATCCTTTCTTCTTGGTAAAGAGCCTCTCTGGTTGAGAGCAGGACTCAAAGCTGTGAGATGTAATAAACAGAGCCCCAGCCAGCATGTCCTGGGACCTGGGCCTCATATCCTCACCTGTGAAGTGTGGCTAACTCTACCCACCTCATCAGGTGGCTCTGAAGAGCCCACACGCTCGAAGAGGGGTGGCCGGGCAAACCAAAGTGCTTTGCATATGGCAGCATTGGCCTGTTAGTGATTATCCTAGTTTCTAGATTTAGCCTCAATCTGGAGGGATTAGACATTGCCTGCTGGGGCTTCCAGGGGGATCTCCTGGAGCTTCTAGGTGATCAAAGCAGGCAGAGGCAACCTGGGGAAGCAGACAGTCCCCATATCTGGAAGGGAGAGACTTGGCACTCATACACCCACAGAACCTGACTTGCAGCCTCAACCCAGACAAACATGAAGGTCAGATTGGGGAAGAAGTCACCCCAACATGATTTCACTGCTGGAATGTCACGCGGCAGCGGGCATGCACAAGCAGTCCTGTCATTTCTATCAGCATCACATCTTTACAATAGTGATGATCTCACAAAGCCCTGATTCCATTTTCAAATCACAATGATTTTCAGGCATTTTACAATGCACAGAATCCTGTTATGCTGTCATCTGTGCATTTAATTTTCACAACAACCCTGTAAGGCACACAAGGAATTATCGTGAATCTCAGGTCACAGATGTCACAGATGGGGAAACCAAGGCCCCTGGAGAGTGGGACCCTCTGACGTGTCAGCACAGACAGGCATTGCTCGTATCAGTCTGAGCCTTCGGGCTGTGCCCTGGTGCCCCTCTCTGCTTCTCTGTCAGCACATTCAGCTGGGCCTGAATCTCAGCCGCACTCCTTGGCATGCATCTATTACTCACTGGGTTGCTGAGTCTCTGGGAAAGTAAGACAGCCCTCCGGTCGTACCATCCACATCTGCGATATTTTGAAATACAAGTCCTGAAGCCCACGCATGTAACAGCCTCTTTCTTGAATAATGGACATCCTCTCCAGCCCAAACCCAGTTCTCAGGCCCTGTGGGGCCTGGCAGCCCCCAGTAGCTGTGATATGTTTCCAGTCTCCAGCTGATTCACCCTCACCTCCTCCTCCTGGGGGTAGCCTTACCTGAAGGCTTGCATCTTGCTGGGTTTTCTCCCAGAGGGCCGGCCGACCGTCTCTGAATGGAACAGGAAGAGGAGGAGACAGATTAGGTGACTGCCGAGGCCCCTGCAGATTTCCATTCTGTGACTGCAGCAAAGCAGTGGACTGCCATTGCGGGCCCAGAATTGCGGTTTATAAAGAAATAGTCACTCACCCAAGCTAGGCGTCTGCCACCCTGCCCCACTCTGAGAAGCGGAAATACCCTCCTCACATTTCCAAAAAGAGAAACCCTTGCTGTTGTCACTTTCAGCCCTGCTAAGTGTCGCAATGGAGTGTTGTAACTGATTCCCTCCCCTTTTTCCCCTGTGCAATTTCCCCAAAATTGAGATTTCTATTTCCCCTTCATTGAGTTCCTGGGAAGGAACAATGGAAACCAAACTCCTTACTGTGCCTGACAGGTACCCGGAGTCTGTTTGTTGACTTTTTAAAAAACAGATTTGAGCAGAAAGGCCCTTTTTTCATAATAAAATGAAAGGGCTCCCTGCCTGCACATGGGGCAGTCTCATGTCACTTTGTGTTCTTTAAAGGATGGACAGCCTTGGACTCCAGACCATAGATTGGCAAACATTCTGTAAAGGACGAGAGAGTAAATATTTTAGGTTCTGTAGGCCACGATTACTCAGCTCAGCTGTCTGTTTCACAAAAGGACATTGGCAATCCATAAAGCAACAAGCCTAGCTGTGTTCCAGTACAACTGTATTTGCAAAAGCAGGGGATGGACCGGATTGGGCCTGCATCTGCTGACCCCTGATGTAAAGTGAGTCCTTCTGAGAGGTGCTTTAAAATCAACTATTTTCCCACTATCTTACGTCTTTAAAGTTATGGTCTTGGGACGATGACGTAAACTCAGCATTTGGACAGGAATGGGTCTAAATTCAACCTCTGCCACTTGCCATGTGCCACCCGTGTGCCACCTCGAACAAATCATTTCATTAGGTGAGCCTCTCTCTCTTCACTCTCAGAATGAGGGTGATCATGTCTTTTTCACAGATGGATGGAAGGAAGGAAGGGAAAGAGGGAGGGAGAGAGGAAGCAGGTGTAGGGAGGAAGAGGAGAACTTTTGGCCCATAATGGGTTCTGATACACATTAACTTCCTTCCTTACAATATTCTAGACAGGAAAAAGGTAAGCATGCTCCTATTTTATGGGTAGGAAAAAGTTGAAGAGAATTTCTGCATGATCTACGGGATGGACAGTGCTGGCGCAGAAGCATAGGTTGCAGTGTTTTAGAGCTGGACAGGAGCTTGTCAGTCATCCTGTCCCAACCTGGCATTATTTTCAAGAAGACTCAGAAAAGACTTAGACAAAAAAGCGATCTGTTCAAGGTCACACAGCTTGCTGATGGCAAAGGTATGCAGAGAAATCCAGGTCTTCTGACCTCCAGCCCCGGGCACTTGATTATTAACAAATGCTTCAGAAACTTTAAACTCTAATATTTAACACACTTTGGGAAGTGGCAAATAAGTAGGCAGGTTAATATACATCACCTCCTTCAGCTAGTCCTCACAAAAACAAACAAATGAACAAACAAAATGTCTCCTTGGCCCTCAAAGGAAGACACTATTTCTCAAACGTGTTTCAAAAAGAATGGGTGGGCTGGGCACGGTGGCTCACACCTGTAATCCCAGCACTCTGGAAGGATGAGGTGGGTGGATCACCTGAGGTCAGGAGTTCAAGACCAACCCAGCCAACATGGTGAAACTCCATCTCTACTAAAAATGCAAAAATTTAGCAGGGGGTGGTGGCGCGTACCTGCAGTCCCATCTACTTGGGAGGCTGAGGCAGGGGAATCACTTGAACCCAGGAGGTGGAGGTTGCAGTGAGCCAAGATCATGCCATTGCACTCCAACAACATGATCCTAGGTAACAGAGTAAGACTCCATCTCCAAAACAAAAGCAAAAACAAAAAGTATGAGTGACTCACTCAAGGTCATGCAGCTTGTGAGGACAGTACAAGAATACAGACAAAATGTCAAAATATTTACTACTACAGCAGTTGATCTTGATGAGTCTGACTATTTTCAACCAACAAATCAGAATCTCTCTCTCAACCAACAAATCTTCCAACCAACAAATCAGAATCAAACACTTTGTGTCCAAAGAGCTAATCCTGCAAAGGTGGAAGGCTATGAATGAATTTCCCAAAGGTTTAAAGAATGCATCCTTCAGAGGAAATAGAACATTTCTGCAAAATTGTGTCAACTCCCTGGGTGAGGGGTTTTTTAGGCAAAATGGCATATCTGTATTCCTGTAAGGTCCTCACAAGCTATGTGACCTTGAGTGAATCACCCATCCTTTTTGACACATGTTCGAGAAATAGTGTCTTCCTTTGAGGGCCAAAGAGGCATTTTGTTTGTTCGTTTGATTGTTTTTGTGAGGACTAGCTGAAGGAGGTGATGTACATGAACCTGTCTACTTATTTGCCACTTCCAGAGTGTGTGAATATCAGGGTTGAAAATTTCCGAAGCATTTGTTAATCATCAAGTGTGTCATTTTATCATCACACCCTCTGAAAGGGAAGGCAGCTAGCACCTGATTGGAATAGGTTCTCTCCTATCTGTCTGTCTTCAGTCCTCTGGAATTGGAAAGCCGTAATTCTCTCAAAAATGTCCTTACAGATTGCAGAAGAGAAGTGGCTTGCCAAGGTATGGTGGAGAGTTCCATCCTGGCCACTGCCCTCAGATGGCATTTCAAGTAAAGCCCCACCCACAGTGTGGCTCCTAGGTAAATGTTTCTCTGACCCCAGTCTGAATTCAGAGAGAGAGTATTCTCCTGGAGAAAAGATGCTCGGGGCTCCTGTAATCTCCCTGCTCTGTGTCATTTCCCCACCGTGTCCTGAGAAGTGGCCCAGCCTGCCCTTTCTCGATATGCAGAGGGTGAGGATGGGGGTGGTCCCTGGGGTAGGAGTTATGGAGTCTAGGTCTGAATCCCCCTGTGTCATTTCCGAGCTGGGCCACCCCACACAATGTACAGAGCCTGTCTTGGTCTCAGTTTCATTATCTGATAGAGCTAATAATAGAAGCCACGTCATCAGTTACTATACAGATTGAATGGAATGCTGCACATGATGAATCATGCCTTGACCCTGGCACTTGGGAAATACTCACACCGTGGCTTTTGCGTATGCTTCTTTACTCCAGCTAAAGTGGGAGAGATCAGGCCCAATGAACGCCCCAGCCCCTTGCTCCTGCTGTGCACTCCCAGCCTTCCTGCTCTGTATCCTGACCCACCCTCCTTTCCCAGTCCAGTCTCAAGCCTGCTCTGATTCCAAAGGAGGGGGCTGTCAATCACTGTGGCTTAGGGAGAGGAAGAAAGGGGACAGGGGAAGCTCTCTCCCTCTTCCTCACGCTTCTGGCCACAAGTCCACTCTTGGTTTCATGTTATCTCACCCAAACAGTTGGCGTCCTTATGATTTCTGCCCACAGGAAATCTCTGACTAATCTTATTCTCGGTTCTGGGTCCTCAGCACCCCCCAGTTCTGCTTCCTAGATGAAGCTTTAAGACCACAGCACATAAAGGACTATGCCTTCCCAGTCAGCACCCACAGCTTTCATCGGAGCTCCTGGTCATCACAATTATATCTAGTGCCTTCTATGTGCTGAGCCCTGTGCTACCAGACACTAGAGACAACAGGAGTGTCTAAGCCCCATGTAAAGGGGTTTTGGTGAAGCAGAGAGATAGGGAAACCAGGCTGTCCGTGTCTTAGGAGGGACACTGCACTGCTGCAAGGAGACATGTCTTGTGTTGGTGCCTGTAAAGCATTTAGCACAGCCACCCACGTGGGAAGTGTTCAATAGATGTTGGCTATTTCTCAACGCTGGTTAATTGTATCTTTCAGTTCTAGGATTTCCATTTGGTTCCTTTTTTGTGTAATTGTTAGTTCTCTGCCAAAAATTCCAACCTTGTGTTTTAAATCTTTGAGTATATTCTCCATAGTTCTTTCAAAGTCTGCCCCGATTCAAATCCATGATTTGAATCCCAGCTGGATCTCCATTTATGGCCTGTTTCTCCCTGATACAAAGGTCTTCTTGCCTGTGCCTCATTCCTTTTTAATGACTGCTGAATACTATACATTAAACACTGTAGAGGTCATTCAAGGCTCTGGGTGATTGTTATCTGTACCCTGAGATGGTTCGCTTTTGCTCCTGCTGGACAGGTAGGCCAGGAGCCTTTCAAAAGCAGGTAACCTCTACCCTAGCAGGACTTGAGATCATTCAGAGGAGGGCTTCAGTACCTGTGAAGGCTGACCCAGATTTCCAAATTGGGTGGGGATTATCAGGGACCATCCTTGTAGGTAGGATACAAGGTACAAATTTTATCTCCCCCACCAAGTTCCGTGAATGCTCAAAATCTCAGCTGAAGTTTTTGAAACCAGTACATGTGCCCAACAGTAAAGGGCGCCAGTGCTGGGCTCCACCTCACTGGACTCAGACAGTTCCTTACAGCCTTGGCCATTCTCTGATGCCTCCAAAGAGATCTTTTGGAAATATGTTTTGTCTAGCTTTTCTAGTTATTCATAGCAGTAGAGGTGGTCATAAACAATCTAGGCCAGAGGTATCTGATGTAATCTACTGTGTGGTTTTTTTTTTTTTTTTTTTTTTTTTGAGATGGAATTTCGCTCTTGTTGCCCAGGCTGGAGTGCAATGGAGCAATCTCAGCTCCCTGCAACCTCCGCCTCCGGGGTTCAAGCAATTCTCCTGCCTCAACCTCTCATATAGCTGGGATTACAGGCATGTGCCACCATCCCCCCCCTAATTTGTATTTTTAGTAGAGACAGGGATTCACCACGTTGGTCATGCTGGTCTCAAACTCCCGACCTCAGGTGATCCACCCATCTTGGCCTCCCAAATGCTGGGATTACGGGCATGAGCCACTGTGTCCGACCCATAATCTACTTTTTAAAAGTCTAACTATTCAGGACGGCTGGAGTTTGAGTGGCATTTAGAGGTAGGGGTAGGAAAAGTGATTTGAAAAGTTGGGTGAGGTCCAGAGAAGGAATGGCCTTTAATGTCACCCCAATGAGCTGGAAACTTACCTATTAAAAAACTGAATAAGAGGGTAATGTTGTCAGGTGTATTTTATTAAGATCATGTTGGAGACAGTGGACAGATGGATTAAACTTGGATGGGGTCATTGACCCTGAAGGCAGAGCAGTGCTGCGCTGGTAAATGTTTAACAATTGAATCTCCAAGAAAAGTTTCCATTTGCCAATTTCCATGACATAATACGCCTACCACGGATAATTTCAAGCTACTGACGTGATATCACTGAATGGGGAGCTGGGGAGACATATACACAATTGGATCCTGTGGGCTGCAGCACCCCAGAGAGGCAGGAAGATTCAGCCCTTCTAAAGGGAAATTGTCTCCACATTTCTCAGCTCCAACTTCCCTCCTCCTCAGCCCAAATGGCTCACCCCACAAGTTTCACCCCCCTTGCAGAAAACAATCCTTACTGACAAATCCAGTTTGTCGGGAAGCTTTAACAAATTTCAGTACAAACATTTTCATCTGGACCTCCTAGAGCTGCATTTTGTCACCCAAGTACTATTTGTGAAATGTTGGCATCCAGCTTTGGGTGGACAGATGTGCACCCTGCCTTGTAATGACTTCATCTCACATTTAGTGGTTTCAGCCAACACTTGAATCCTGAGTGTCACAGGACACACCACACAATATGAGCAATATTGTTTTCCAAACTTTGTAAATTTTTGCTAAGATAATGCTGCAAAGACTCCAGTTGCTCTTTCCGAGTCATGGGTAAATACTTTAGTACAAAGAAGAGAAAGAAGCACAAGAAATACAAACCCCCAGGGTATAATCTGATGTCTTCTTTTTGTTAGTCCCCACTGACCCAGTCCTGCCAAGTAACCAAGTTAATTTTAACCAAATCCGTCAACTTATTAAAAGCTCCCTAAGGCAGCAGGACAGGTTTGGAGACATCTGTCCCCGAGTACCTCTACTCTCCAAGCTGCAGCCCCCAGGCTTGCTGCTATCAGAGTGAGCACCTCTGCTCTCCTGGATGATGAAGGGGATCAGGACATGGTATATAAGCCAACTGTTATCTACAAGAAGCTACTCTCCTCTTAGATCTAGATGGTTAACTTAATGTGAGTCCTTCCTGAGGTTCCGAACTTTCCAAGATGATTTTTGCCCCAGCAGTTTATGGGTTAGCTATGGATCTGCCTTGAAAGTCATTACTTATGTAGTTATCTTGTGTTTTCAGAGGTACATGTTTGCTCTTGCCTTCTTGGCTTTGATGATTAGTTTTATAATTCCCCGGCAGGCAGGAGGAAATGAAGAAGAACAGACACCGTGGGGAAGGGGACAACTGTGTTGCTTAGTTGTTGTAGTTTAGGCTCTGTGCTACACTTTCACACAGATCTCCTTTTGTCTACATAACAGCTATGCAACGTGGACAGACATATTGACACCCACTTTCAAAATGAGTACAAATTCATAGTCACTTTATAGAAGAACTCAAGGTTCAGGCTACTCTGTCTACGGAGTGGCCATTCTTTTATTCCTTTACTTTCTTGATAAACTTGCTTTCACTTTGAAAAAAAAAAGAAGAAGAAGAAGAACTCAAGGCTTAGAAAGATTAACTCACTTGCTCCAGATCCTGGACAGGCCAGGATTGAAACCCAGATTTGTTATTTCTTCCCACACTGCAGTCCTGCTAAAGAGGCCGCTGACTTTTTTCTCTCTGCTTCATTGCATAGTTAACAGAAGCAAGAACTACATTTGTTCCTATGGAGTTTCTTTTGGGCTGAATTCCCATCTCATAGAGTAACTATTTAGTTCATAATTGCTTGAAAATTCAGGGAGGATTTTTGGTAATAAGGAAAGAAATGATTCTAAAACCTTACACAGGTTACAGGGAAAGCTCTTTACCTGGTTATGGACTAGAGTGACAATTATCTTGGTTTGTCTAGGACTTTCTTGACTTTATTACTGAAAGTTCTACACCTTGGCAAACCCCTCAGTCCCTGAAAAACTCAGATAATTGGGTTATTCTAAATTATCAACCCTTAAAAGGCACTGGCACCTCTGGTGGCTGCTGCTGCAAATTGCAGGCACAATTAATGATTGCAATTGTACCCTGCCAGTGTAGTCTGTTTTTATTAGCAGAGATGTGATCCATTTTATTAGATAACAGATAGATAGATAGATAGATAGATAGATAGATAGATAGATAGATACATACATACATACATACATACATACATACATACATACATACATAGAGCAATCACACAGGAGTATTCAAAAACCTTAGTAAGTCTGCCACTTGGGAAAATAAACCATAGCAGATATATTAGTAATCAATCATTTTCATTCTGATTAATTATTCATTGAAACATTCATCTTTAATTTCCTTCAACTACATAATCAAGATATTGTTCATATCTAGTAGCCTAAAATTGTTTTCAGACTTGGATCCTGAAAAGGATTTACCCTTTTAGTCAGCATTGTCTTCACCTTCTCCTCCTCCTCTACCTCCTTCTTCATACAAGTCAGCTGTGAGAGAAGTGGTGGGACCCCATTGTGTAGAGAGAAAGCAGAGGTCCAGAGAAATGAATGACTAGTCCAAGGTAACACAAAGTGTATGAACATGGTTCCATCTCTATCCTTTACCCTCTGTTCTCACCCTTCCAGTTTCCAGTCAGAGTATGAATCCCCTCAAATTTTCTCTTCTTGGCACCCTGTTCTGTGCTTGGCAAACATTGATACTTCCCATATTCCTGGCCTTACTTAGATGGAGAATGTGGTTCCTCTGCCCAGGGAACATGGTGTCTTCACTAAGCTTATTGCATTTGTTTCCCAAATTCAATCCAATTCAAGTTCACACACATTTGTTTAGCACCTATTGTGTGTCAGTTCAAAATATTTTGGGATGAACCAGTTTTAAGCACAGAGATTTATTTCTTCACAATGTATCACTATCTGGTTCTAAGAGTGGTTCCAGCATCCTACTTTACACATTTGAAAAACACATAAGACCATGGGCTAACATTGTAGCACAACCCACCAGGGGCCATTGTACCCACTGGGGGACAGGGGAGGATCTGCTGCCCCCACAATAACTGCTTGTGGTTGACAAAGCAATTCCCCTCTCCATGATTTCATTAAGTCTCTGTGCCCCCATAGCATAGTGTAGTGGTTTGAAGACAGACTGTCTGCAGTCAACCCACCTCCTCCTCTTATACTAGCTGTCTGGCCGTGGGCAAATTACCTAATCTCTCTATGTCCATTTCCTCTTGTGAAAATGTGAGCAATAATAGTCCTTCCTCATAGGGTTATTGAGAGGATTCAGTGGGATAACCCATGTAAAGAGCTCAGCACGGCGCCTAGCTTGTAATGTGTCCATGATACATTAAGAGCTGACACTTCCACTGTGCTTACTACAAGCTAAGAGTTGTTCAGCTTCCTCTAGACCTCCTCTTAACACCCAGAAAGGAGAGTAAGGAAAGTAAGACCCAGAAAGGAGAATGGCCTGCTCATTAGAGGCCAATTTTATTTTATTTTATTTATTTTTATTTATTTATTTTTTAAGACAGAGTGTTTCTCTCTGTTGCCCAGACTGGAGTGCAGTGGTGTGATCTCCGTTCACTGCAACCTCCGCCTCCCAAGTTCCAGCAATTCTCCTGCCTCAGCCACCCAAATAGCTGAGATTGCAGGCATGCACCACCACGCCCAGCTAATTTTTGTATTTTTAATAGAGATGGGGTTTCACCACATTGACCAGGCAGGTCTTGAACTCTTGACCTCAAGTGATCCAGTGATCCACCCACTTTGGCCTCCCAAAGTGCTGGGATTACAGACGTGAGCCACTACACCCAGACTCGGGGGCCTATTTTAAATTAGAAACTTAAAATTAGAGTCTACAGAGCAATGATCCTGAGTGTTTTTTCCTTTGTGCCACACAAATCCTAACCAGAGGTTGCAAAGTGGCAGCTTATAATTTAAATATTTTATCTGCTTGCTTTATTGTCTTATTTAATCAGAATACTATATGCAATGAAATCAGAATATCTGACTCTTCTGGAAAAGTGAGAAGTTCTGGCCACCTGGGCCTGCATTCTCTTGTGACAACTATCTGGTGGAACTGACTAGTGCCAAGTCCTTAATTCTCCACAGTCCCCACCCTTCCCTGTCAATCAACCCTCAGACCTTGTGGCTCAGTGCCACATTCTATTAGTATTTCTCATTGAGTTCACACTGTTCTTTCTCTCATTTAACAGAGCTATTTCACCAATTTCCCTATTCTATCAACAGTGGAAAATGACCCCCACACTCCAAGGACTCTATGACTTTTGTCACAGCAGTTACCCCTCTCTGTTCACCGGCTGCCCCAGCAGGCACTAGGCTTGTGGCCCCTCAGAGTGCCTGCATGGTCTCCCACGGATGCCTCCCTGTGCCCAGGTCCCCCAGACAGGCCTGGAGCCCCATGCACTTGACATTTTCCTGGACGCTTGTTCACCAGAGCCTGAAAGCATTTGGTAAACACCAATTGTAGATATTTTCCTCTCTCATTTCTCAGGTGGAAAAATAAGAGTGGAAGGAGCTTACCTAAAGCCATGGGGAGGCCTGATAGGACAGGAGGTCTTCCGCGGTCTTCTAGACTCTAACTCTAGACTGAGCTGCTGCCCATAAAGTAGCATCCAGGCAGTACCTGGGCCACAGCCCCTCCCAGGGTGGAGCTGCTCCTCCTCCCAGAACACCTCAGAGAGTACAAGGAGGAGCCCAGCCTCTCCTCCCACACACTCACAAAGGGCTGGCCAGCATGAGGACATGGGCCAGCTGATGGCTAACTTGATGGCAAGCAGGCCCCGTTTCCAGGAGAGTGACTCAGGCAAGCAGAAACCAAACTGGTTCTTATCTGCGTAAGATGACAGGTCACATGTAGAGAACTGAGCTGGGCCTTCACGCTTACCCCAACCCGACTGCCGCCAGCTCATGCACGTGTGCACACATTCATTCAAAACACATGTGTTGGCTTAATCCTGTGTGCCGGGCACTCTTCCAGGCCTTGGGAACAAGCCAGACAAGGTCCACAATGCCCTAACGAAGGAAAACAGACAAGAAACGAGTTAACAAATAAAATAACTTCATAGGGCATATTGCCATAGGGAAAATCAAAAGCAGGATACGCTTTTGAGGGACCTAGGAATGGGTGGCTATTTTAGGGAAAGTGGCCAGGAAGCCTTCTCTGAGAGGGTGACATAGGAGCAGAGACCTGAGCAATGTCAAGGAAGGGGAAGAATATTCCAGGTGGAGGGAACAGCAAGGGCAAAGGCCTTGTTTGGGCACCACATGGAAGCCATGTCTTAGGGAATAACAGGGTCCATCCCCGCTTCCAGTTACCCCCATGCCCTATACCTGGCCTCTGCCATGACATTGTCCACAAGGCCAGATACTCTCCCCGTGCCTTCTCTAGAAGCACCTGATGTTCTGAACACTTCTCCTCCTTTTTGCCATTGAGAACGAACCTGCTGTACCTTCATGTCTCTGCATTCTGCCATCAGGGAGCAGACAACTCACAAATGCTTAAAGCCATCCAAGTTGATGGGGAGCAGTGGCAAGAGACCCCCAGGCAGGACAAAGTCCTGGGTCTAGTCCCCAGGTCTGCAGCCAACCAATTGTGTGCGTGTGGGAACACCACTTCTGCCCTTCAGACCTCATTTTGACAGCTGCAAAATGGACCTGATGCTCCCTGCCCTGTCTTAGACTTCGGGCTCACCAGAAGGATGGATGACACACAAACGATAAAATGCTCTGTAAATCACATGCATTTACACAGGTCCTTGCTTCAGGTAATGCCTTCATATGCAGACCAAAGAGAGAGGAAGAAACAGACCAGCCTACTGGCTGCCACCTTCAACCTGTCCCTTCTGAGATGGAGGAACACTGTCATTTGGAGAAGGGCTCATAATTCATAAACTTCTCAACAGGGATCTGGTAAGGGCCTTGAATTTCCTCTAACTCTGCAGACCTGGACTCATTCCCAGGGTCTCTTCATTCAACTCGCAGGGCCTGAATGGGTCTGGGAGGTACAGGGAGTCAGCCACAGGAAAGCCCCCACCCCCCACCCCGCCTGGGTGCTCCCGACCACAGGGACTTCCCTTGGGGCCTTCACTTCCTGCTGTCTTCCGCCTTGGCTCACCAAGATGTAATGCCAAGGTGTGTAAGGCTTGGCTGGAAATTTTTGAAGCAGCTTTTGTAGAGAAATCCCTGCTGGCCTAAAGAATCAGAAACTAGATTTGTAAACCTGGAAACTTTGTAAATGTCAACTTTGTAAACCTAGAAAGTTGGGTATTGGGGCAGCCTGGGAACCTACCAGGATAGCTTGTTGTGTCATCATGGTGTTGTACTTTTCTGTTATGACAACAGGAAGAGGACACAGTAAGGTAGACTCTGGTGGCCAGAGGTTCAAATTCCAGCCTCATGAACTATAACTGTGGAATCCTGGGCCACATCTATAAAATGAGGGTAAGACTCTTGTCCACCTCACAAAGTGCTTGTGAGGACTGGGCTAACAACTGTAAAATGCTTGGCATGTGGTCAGCATTATTTAAGTATTAGTCATTACTATCAGAGGAAATAGATTGGATTTCTTCCCTGGGGAGCTAGGGGCCTGGCTGGTCCAGGGTCAGTCATAAGAGAGAAAACTAGGCCTCCAGTCAGGACCAGGGGACTACAAGTCGATCAGCATGCAAGGCTGGGGGGTCCCTGGTGGCCCCAACACTGCGCACATCCAGGGTAAAGGGACGATTTATGAGCATCTGTAGCACTCCAGTGCCTGGTCCACCCCAGAACTCTTCTTTGCAGGCCTGCCTCCCTCTATTCTAAGGCTATGAAGCTCTGAGGGATCAGTGGCTTAGCCTAGGGAACTCAGTGCGTCTGAGAAGCCTGGAGCCCAACATCCCAGAAATGGAGAACACTGGGAGGAGTGAGAGAGCTGGCATTTGGGAACCTTGGAATTCCGAGTGACTGGGGACTCTTGGTCATGGTGAGGGGGCTTCTGAAGAACCTTGAGGATCTGCAACAGGATCCTCAAGGATCCTGAGAGAGGATCTCTCTCTCTCTCTCTCTGTCTCTCTCTCTCTCTGTCTCTCACACACACACGCACACACACTCAAACTCATACATCACCATAAATAAGTGAGACTTCCGATTATAACTTTGTAAATGGTCACACACAGAAACTTACAAGTTCACACCAATTGTGGTCAAGATATACAGACTCTTCTTAACCTGTAATCCACTCTTCTGGGAGCTACCTCCATCACCACTACCACAACTCACAGAGCCAACTGATTACACATGTACCTGACCTTGTCCCCAGGCCATGGCTCACTGGGCTTACGGTGGGCAGCTGCCTCAAACTAAGCCAGCACCAGGAATAAGAAACTGGGACTAGAGTTCACAGGGGCCAGGCAGCGGGTAACTGCTCTCAAACTGAGCACTCCTGAATCCATAAGCCTTAGGGTGGTCACCTTCTGCAGGTGCACAGAGAAGCAGAGAAGACCATTCTACTGAGAGAGAAGAACAAAGCAAACAGATAGAGGCAGGAATGATAACATTATGGCCTTTAATAGAGAGACAATTACTACTGCCTTAACTTCTCATAACTTTCCTACTCCTAGTTACTGCCTCTCACAACATCTGGCTACATTTCCTGTCACTGTGTCATGTCTCACAAATTTCCCATTACCGCCAAAACCAGCTCAAGTGTGTCCACCTCCTGCAACCAAAGTCTTACTTAAATAATTCCGCAAGAGTCAACAAGCAACCCGTAAGGGAACTGAGGAGTCAATACAAATAAAAACAGAGGGAACTAATCCAGTAAGGTACACATTGAAGAATCCTTGACTACGTTGGCATGGCACATCCACAGCCACAAAGCTCACAGACATGAGTCCGTTGGTTCAGTAATTTATGTGTGAGCCTTTGTCTGCCCAGCACCCAGTCTCATGTTGCTGAGCAGCTCCTCCTTTTCTCAGTCCAACCATTTTTAAACTACTTTATTGAGGTACAATTGACATATAAAAAGCTGTACATATTTAATATTTACATCTCAATTAGCTTGGGAATAAGTATACTCCTATGAAACCATCACTGCCATCAAGGCCATAAACATATCTGTCACCTTCCGAAGTGTCCTCCTGCCCCTTAATTATTACCATTATTATTACTATTATTGGTAAGAACATATAACATAAGATATACCCTCTTAGCAATTTTAAGTATACAATATGGTATTGTTACTTACAGGTACTATGTGATATATTAATAGTAAACCTCCAGAACTTATTTATCTTGTATAACTGAAACTTTGTACCCTTTATCACATCTGCATTTCCACTTTTCTCCTGCTCCTGACAACTAGTATTCTCTCTTCTTTAAACTTGACTATTTTAGATTCCACATGTAAGCAAGCTCTTGCAGGAAATGTCTTTTTATGTCTGTCTTATTTCACTCAACATAATTCCCTCCAGATCCATCCATGTTGTCACAAATGTTAGGATTTCCTTCTTTTTTAAGGCTGAATGAATATTCCTGTGTGTGTGTGTGTGTGTGTGTATATATCACAATTTCCTTATCCATTCATCCATCAGTTAACATTTAGGTTCTTTCCATATCTTGGCTATGTGAACAGTGTTGCAAACTCCAACCAGCTTACCCCATCCTCAGTTACAGTACATCGGGTACATGACCCAACTCAGACCGATACAAATCTTCCTGATATTATTCAAGCTGAAACTGAAGGAAGAGGTGCAGTTCCTCTTCCTCTCATGCTGCAAAACACAAGGTGGTAGAGCCGTCAGTCCACTAGATCAAGGTGGAGTTATGTCACTTGCAACAACAACCAACAACCGTAACAAAAGAGTCCTTCCTAATGTGTGTTTGCCTCATGAATATTTACTCCCAACCACTGAGTGCCAGGTGCAATATTAGATTCTGAGGATACGACGGTCAACAAGGTAGGTGTGTATGTGTCTTCATAGGATTCATAGTCTTTACACCTCCAGAAAACTACATCACCACATAATATATGCAACGATGAAAGAGGCACAGGGTTTTGTGGGAGAACAGAAGAGGAACACCCCACTCAAGCGTGGGAGTGGGGTTAGAGGAGGAAGCTGGAGGAAGAGGGAGGATGAGAAGCCCCAAAGTAAGAGAAAGCATGGGTGCGGAATTCAGGCAATTATAAGTCACAGAGCTAAACTGTAACATCCAAAGGGAAAAGCAAGAAGAGCAGCCTACAGGGTGAGGTGGGCTCTGGCCTCCACACTCACATTCCTTCAACCTTCTCAAGGGCCTCAGGATTGGGGTATAGTTCGGGACTTGAGAACTTCCAGCAGGGGAGGCTTGGGGTGGCAATCTTTTTGGAAGCGGGGTAAGGGCTAGCAACTGTTCAATTTGCATTTTCCTCCTTACATTGTATACTTGTTTGGAGGAAGGGGAGTTGGAGAGCTGATTTTAATTATAGGGTCTTATACCCAGAAAAACAACTCAAGTCAAAGAATATCTCTGTTGATTGTTGCATGTAACATGGTGGCTGGGCCCTCGGAAGCTCTGCCCCAAATGTTGGTCACTTAAGCTAGCTTCCTTTTCTGAGGCCAGGGGCTTTCACAGGGAAGGTATTCAGACCATGGGATTTTGCAGTGCGTCAGAATTCCTGGAGAGACTGGCCTACAAACCTCTCTGTGCTCAGTAACAGGAACGGGTGATCAACCTGTGGTCTCTTACAACGGATTGCAACATTGGCAAAAGGAGGCTGTGCCCAGGAACCAACAACCCAAAGTCTGGGGTTGCCTCAGACCTAAAGCTGTCTCAGATGGCTGAGTTTCAGGGCTAGGGCTAAGGCCATGAACTTACACCTCAGGAGGGCCTGTTTGTCTTGTTCTGTTGTAAAAACAGGGTGCACATCTAACCCAGACTGGCCTCTTTGCCCCTGCAAGTAAGGGGTCTGACTGATAGAGGATGGTTTTTGTGTATGCATACGAAGCCTAGCATGCAATAGAGGTTATCATGTGAAGCATTTAATGGCTGGATCCTCACCTGTGTAAATGTAAAGGAAGGACTGAAGGGAAAGAACAGTTGAGCTGCAATGCAGCCTTAATGCGAGCCTCAGTCCATTCACCAGGAGGTACGGTGGCCCTGGCAAGAGAGCCAGGCCTTTATACACCCACATTGAGCGGTCATTGGATGCAGGCTTCACCTGGGGAAAGAAGGTGACCTCTTGAGCTATGGGCCATTCTCATGGATCGGGGTGGGGTTCGGAAACTAGGCAGTGTACGACAGTATCCATGCCATTCTGTGAACTATCTCCTTGAATTTTCACAACAGCATTCAGAATATATTATTATTATCTTCATTTTACAGATGAATAAACTGAGGCACAGAGCTGTGTGACTGTGAGCCACTTGGCCACCATAGTGCCTTTTCCGTAAATAAACACTAGATACGTAGTCAGGAAATGCCAGTTCAGCTAATCTTAACTTCTCATTTACCCACACACTGTCCCCTAGACAAGTCTTTCAACCTTTTTGAGATTCAGTTTTCCCAGCTTTAAAATGAGGATTATAATGCTTAACCTACCTTTTACTTGTCTCATAGAATTGCTGCCAAGATCAATTCTAAACAAGCCTTTATATATGAGTGTACTTTGTGAACTGCAAATTCTAGACAAATGTAAGAAAGAATGCTTATTACACATAAAAGGCAGTATGTAGTCAAACAGATGGCAGCATAGGACCTCTCCAAAACCTCTATTGATAATCAGCATGCTAAGCATTTTGGTTACTCCAACAGGCAGAGGCCAAATGCAAACATTTCCATTTGATAAATAGAGAGACAGAAGTAAGTATCAGGGAAGTTGATAGGCGTAACTCAGCCCAGAAATTAGTTCTTGGGATCCATTTCCAACACGTGGACTTAGTATGGCTCTGATGACACAATGGAAACCAGAGGCAGCCTACCCAAGAGGATATGGACTCCCATAGTGGGATAGGAAGGAGTTAACATTTGTGAAACACCCACCTGTGCCAGGCAATATGCCAGGTTCTTTATAGAGGTTGTGTTTTTATCTCTTTAAGAATCACAGGCACTTTACCATGGACAAGTCAGAGGTTCAAAGAGAAGGAGTGATGGTAACTTGTAAAGGATGCAGAGCTAAGAAAGAGCAGTGTCTGGCTCTCTTCAGCACACCTAATTATCTTCATGCAAGGTGAGGACCCTGCTCCAATGCCTCAGGAGTTTGAAGGGGCACTGGGAGCTACAGAGGCTGGCCAGCATTGGAATCTGTTTCTACCCAGGAGTTCAAACTGTGTGAGGGGTGAATGTCTTTGTCTCTTGCAGCACAACCTACCTCTTTAATTTTGGGATGGTCCAAGAACCTGATGTGGTTGATTAGAGAAAGTTGCAAAATTAGGATAGCTTGGAAAGCTAGGATAGCAAACCCACAGCACAGAAAAAAAGCTTCTGTGAGGAACAAGGGGCACCAAGAAGAAACATTCCCATAAACCCCAGAATGACAATTGTTTCCTCAAAGGCTTCAGAGTAAGACCTGGGATGTTAGTGTTGGCACTACTGCCGGACCAGAACAGGACTGTGCTTGCATGTGTACATGTGCATGTGTGTGAGTGTTCATGCAGTGATTGATATGGAGTCAGACATACCATGAGGCCTCTTTTTTCATCTGCAACCACAGAAGCCTCCATCTAGATCTATCTAAACACGTTTTGAAGGTGACTGTGGTCCTTTGGTAAAGGCACAACACTTGTCATGCGGATGGATAATGTGAAATAGGTCTCCAGGTGAGGTGTGAGGATCAATGAGCAGGAAGCAAAGTCAAGAAGAAACCAAGGCGTGGCCCAAATCTTTTTCTCTATGGGGAAATTTCCCCATCTGTAAAATGGGGATGAAGACAGCACCTTGGTAATATGGGTAAAGTTCGTAGTACGACAATGCAAATAAGGTAAGTGCATGTCAGCCGATAGCCATGGCTCTTCCAAAATTTTATATATGCTGAAGTTATTTTTTTGCAGTCATAAGAGTTTAGAAGTGTCATACATTTGTTGAGAATTAATGTATCATCACTATGTTGTGCCTTTCCCCCTTCCTGTTAGTGTTTTCTTAGTGAAATTCAGCTCTGATACAAAAGGGTGAACCCAGCTCTCTTCTAGTTAGACTGCGTTCTTCCATCCCTTTACTATCAGCTTTTCTGTGTTTAATATTTTAGGACTGTGTCCTGGAAAGAGCATTGTCAGATTTTAAAATCCAATCTGACAATATGCCTTTCAACTAGGAAGTTTAGTTCGTTTTCATTTTTTGTAATCTTTAATGTATTTGGATTTGTTTTACTATCTTAATTTTTTTTTTTTTTTTTTTTTTTTGAGATGGAGTTTTGCTCTTGTTGCCCAGGCTGGAATGCAATGGTGCAATCTCGGCTCACCACAACCTCCGCCAACGGGGCTCAAGCGATTCTCCTGCCTCAACCTCTTGAGTAGCTGGGATTACAGGCATGCGCAACCACACCCGACTAATTTTGTATTTTTAGTAGAGACGGGATTTCTCCATGTTGGTCAGGCTGGTCTTGAACTCCCAACCTCAGGTGATCCACCTACCTCAGCCTCCCAAAGTGCTGGGATTACAGGTGTGACTGAATTTTGAATTTTATTTTAGCCCCTTTTCAATGCTTCCTTCTTTTCTCTCACCTTATTCTTTATTTTGGGTGGGGATGTTGCTGGTTGCTATTGTTTTCTTATTCCATCCCCCTTCCCATATTGATTTAGAAGTTATATACTCTGTGTCTCTTCTTTTAGTGGTTACTATTAAATTTTTATCATGACTATTTTACTTTTCAGGGTCTAAAATTAATAAATATCTAATCTCCCTACCGAAAAAATATGATTTATGAGTATTTTTAACTTCAATCATCTCCCTCTCAACTTATAGGCTTAACATTTTAATTTGTCTTAACGTTTTAGTTCTGCCCTTTTTCTAACCCCACGTTTAGACTTATTTTTCAGAGAAGATTCGTTTAGATTATTCTACATGTTTACTGATTTCTTCCTCACCATTTTTACTGACATCCAAGGTCCCCCGTGATAAGCAGAATAATGTCCCTACTCCACCACCCACAATGCCCACATCCTATTTTTCCCTTGGGCCTGTCACTATGTTAGGTTACATGGCAAAAAAGAAAAGAAGCCACTAGCTAAGGAATGCAAATGCCTCTAGAAGTTAGAGAAATATCATCTCCACAGCCTCCAGTGGCCCTGCTGATACCCTGATTGTAGCCCTGTAAGACTTCAGACCAGAAATCAGGAGGTTAAATTTCTGACCTAGAGAACTGAAACATAATTTTGTGTTGTTTAAAGCCACTAAGTTTGTGTAATTTCTTATAGCAACTAATAGGAAACCAATATGCCAGCCTTTGGGGATCATTTTTCTTCCCTTCGAAACATCCTTAGATATTCTTATCGCTTGTCACATAACAAAAGAATAAATGCTTGAGGTGATGAATACCCCCCAAAAAAATTTTTAAAATATTTATAAAAGAAGCATCGTTATATATTTGTTTAGGAAGTAATCTCATTCATTGTTTATCCAGAAATGTCTTTATGGTGTACTTCTTGAAAGATTGTTTTGGTTTGGTTTGGTTTGGTTTGGTTTGGTTTGGCTTGGTTTTGAGGCAGAGTCTCACTCTGTCTCCCAGACTGGAGTGCAGTGGCACTATCTCAGCTCACTGCAACCTCTACCTCCTGAGTTCAAGCAACTCTCCCGTCTCAGCCTCCCAAGTAGCTGGGATTACAAGTGCGTACCACCACACGTGGCTAATTTTTTTTTGTATTTTTAGTAGAGACGGGGTTTCACCATGTTGGCCAGGATGGTCTCAAACTCCTGACCTCAAGTGATCCACATTCCTTGGCCTCTCAAAGTGCTAGGATTACAGGCATGAGCCACCATGCCCAGCCAAAAGATATTTTTGATAGGTACACAGTTTTATATTAACAGTTAGTTTTTCTCTTACCACTTTCAAGATGTCATTCCACTGTCTCCTTGCTTTCATTGTTGTTGAGAAGTCAGCTGTCATTCTACTTGTGAAATAATATCTTTAGCTTTGGTGATTTATAGATTCATTATAATGTATTGCTGGTGAATTTCTCTTCATTTATCCTTTGTAAAAGCTGTGTTTCTGAGATCTGTAGATTCATTTATTTATCAGTTCTGGAATAGCCTCAGACATTAACTCCTCAGTATTGGTGCTCTCTCTCTATTTTCACCTTAAGGTGCTGTGATTAGATGTCTATCAGGTCTTCTCATACTATCCTCATAGTGTCTTAACGTATCTATCATATATTGAATTGTCGTATGTTGTCATTTTGCGTTCTGTGTAATAGTTTTTGAAATCTTTCAGCACAATAGTTTTATTTAACTGTATTCATTTTGCTGTTTAAACCTATTGACTTGAGTTTTTACTTCAACAACTGTATGTATTATTTCTAAAAGCTCAATTTAATTCTTTCTCAAACATGCCAGTTCATTTGCTATTCTTGCTTCTTGTTCACTTTTTATTTTGATCTATTTTCTTTAAATCTTTCAAACATAGTTATATTAAATTCTGAATCTGATAAGTCTGGTTTCTGAGGGCCTCAGTCTGCTAGTTTTGTTTTAGCCTCTGAGGTTCCCACATCACTGGGACCACTTCATGCCTGAAGTTGAAAGTTTGAGCAGTGAGGTCAGTGATTCCTACCTGGTACTCTAAAGTCCACTTAGTGATAACTTCAAAACTCTCAAAAAAAGGAAAGGAAAGAGAGACCACATTAAATTGTTTATAATATTGACCCTCTAACACAAAATGTAACAATTAGCTCTTTGCCAGGACAGGTAAAAATAAGCAATAATTAAACATTTTGGTTAAAGCAGTTATTACAGAACAATGTTTCTTAACCTGAGAATGTTTTGTGGATATACTTCAGGGGATCTATCAACTTGTTTAAATTTTATGTACTAAATCAGGTTCATTTTAGGGATAAGAATGCATATCTCAAAATAATTTATAATCCCCAAAAAGGTCAAGAATTACTGCCCAGGAAAAACTTCAAAAATAAAAATAAGTTATTGTTTTGTATCTTTATTCACTATTCCTTTGCTGTTCTTGTTCTTTATTCATTCCCTTGCTTAGCCTCTAAGAAAGACCCTTTTCTTATTTTATCACATGATTTTGGAGTCATACAAATTGGAAAGAAAATTACTAAATTCCAGTAAAGAAGTGAGCAAAGGCAATTGTGCAAAAAGTAGAATTTAGACAGAAAATAAAAATACAGAAATGCTTAACTTTCATCAATAACAAGGAATTTATAGTTAAAATAAGCCATTAACAACTAATGAATTAGCAGAAAATAGGAAAAGCCCATTTTCCAACATTGGTGAGATTGCCGTGAAATGGGATGCCAGCAATAGGCTCTTGTTCCAACTCTTCCAGAAGGTGATTGAGTGACATGTATCAAAAGTCATGAAAACATTACTAATCTTTTGATCAATTAATCTAATTTCAGGGAACAGGACAATACAAAATAATTCAAAGAATAAAAACCACATGATTATTTCAACATAGTTAAAAATAGCAAAACATTAGAGGTAACCTCAATGTGCAAAAGGGAAAATTAACTAATAATGCTACATTTACAGACAATTGTACAGCTGTTTGAAATGTTTAATTTTGAATATGAAGTAGTAAACATGAAAAGTGCTTATAACACACTGTTAATGTCATCTCACCCAACTGGGGAATCAAAAAAGGGAATGAGATTTCTGAGCTGCACAGTTCTCAGAAGAGATGGAATTCGGATGTCAATTTTCCCCAATTTTAAAAAAGTTCTGAGCAGATGGTTGTGCCTCATGATTGAATGACCATATTGTTTGAGTGGCAAACTGTGAAGCCTATAACTACGTAATAGAGTTTACATTTCTAATCAATTCTCACCTAAAATTTACCCTGATATATCTTTAATGAGTGACAGAATGATTACTGAGCAGGATGATAAATAAGCCCAACATTTGTGTTGTCATGAGAGATGATATATAATCACCACAGCCCTAGTACTCAGCTGGAAATGTTAAGGTTTTCTTTTCACAGAATCTTCAGTCATCAGCTATGCCAGCAGTAGCCCCTGATGTCATAAGCTCCTGACTCATTGTGTTCATCAGCCTAGTACTCACTCCTTCCAAACGTGGCCACCATCTTCATGCCTTTCTGGATGTTTTACCTCTACCCACAATGTGCTTCTAGCCAGAAACTCATCCATCCCTGAGCGCAGCTACAAGGCCACCTCCTCTGAAAGATCTCCTCTGTGCATTCCTCTATTAGTGTTACAACTTCCTTTCAGGGTTCCCATGTCTTTGTTTTCATATCTACATCGCTACACTGTGTTATGGTAATTTGTGATTCCATCTGTTTTCCCGCAGGGACTGGGAGTTTCTCCAAATCAGAACTACATTTAATTCATGGCAAAATAAATCAGATGTGGAATTTGGAGTTGGATAAACCTGGTTTTAAATTTCAGCTGGACAACTTACTTGCTATGTGACTTTGGCCAAGTTACTGGGCCTTTCTGACCATCTGTTTCTTTATCAGTATAATGGGACTCAAAAACAACCTGTCTCATAAAGCTCTTTGGCACATGCTAAGTGCCCAATAAATGTTAGCCATGCACTCAGGCTTGTGGGCTACTGAGGTAAACCAAGACCAAAGTCTTTGACTCCTCGCTCAGCATCATATATAGAAACTAAAGGGAGGTGTTGAAATCCCAAAACGCCCCAGTTACTTGAGCCAACAAGACTCCAACTCCAAGTCATCAGTTACTCTTCTGTCTCCTGGGAGCACTCAGACACTGCGGAAATCCCTTTGCATACCTTTTGCCCCCACTGTGAGAAAGCACAGGAATAGACATGCGGGGGCAGGAGGATTCAGATTCCCTATCCACTTCCCAGCCTTTCATCCCTCCCCGCACTGGACCAACAGACAGTGAGTCACTACTAACACCCCCCAGAACACCCACTAGTCTTACAGCTGGTGACTTCATGCTGTGAGGAAATTTTCCTCTGAGAAGCATCTCCTCCAGGTTACCAAAGATTCACTCCTCTCCAAGTAGCATTGCCCTGAACTTTATTTACCTCTAACCTTTCAAAGTGACCCGCTAACACTGACAATACCTCTGCCTCACTCTCTGTGTTACTAAGACTCCAGACATTACTCAGGAACTCTCTTGACTTCCTTCTTCAGTGCTTCAGTAGAACCATAGTACCACGTAATGATGAAAATCACTCTGTCTAGTCTTAGTCACATCTCTTAACCCCTGGCCACTTACATGGGACACTTAACTGAGAAAATTTGGTATCAGGGAAAAAAAAAAAAAAAAAACAACCCTGGATGCCATAAAAATTAAATAAAATAACTTGGTGAAAGAACCAAAAACCTTGTAGGTACTCAACACATACTGAACATTACCTACTTCTGTCCCTTTTACAATATTGTTGCTCCTTCCTTTCTCTCTTTGAAGTTTCAGCTTTTGATGGACAGCTCCCCAATAATACGCATATGACACCCAGAATGTCCCAAACAGAATCCATCACCTTCCCACCCCACCCTCTGCTCTCCCCAACCATCTTTCTTCTGACTGCTGTATTTCTGTTGATGGCACAACCCTTCTTGTATTAGTTTCCCATTGCTGCTGTAACAAATTACCACAAACCTAGTGCCTTAAAACACAAATTTATCCTCTTACAGTTCTGTAGGTCAGAAGACTGACAGAGGTGACACTAGGCTCAAATCAAGGTGTCAGCACTGCTGTGATCTTTCTGGACTCTAGGGGAGAATCCATTTCCGCATCATTGCCAGCTGCTAGAGGCCACCCACATTCCTTGCCTCATGGCCACATCACTTCAATCTCTCCTTTTATCAGCACATCTCCTTCACAATTCAATCTCCCGTGTCCCTATTTCGAGAACCCTTGCTGTTACATTGGACATACCTGGATAATCCAGAAGAGTCTTTCTATCTTGAGATCCTTAGTTTAATCCCATCTGCAAACTCCTTTTTTCTATGTTAGGTTAACACTTGGATTGATTCTAGACATTAGGAGACGGATGTCGTTGAGGGCCATACTACTACTTACTGCGCCTCTCCCAGACTCCCAGGCCTGTGACATCAGGGCCACCTGTGACTCCTCCACCTCTATTCCGATCCCATGTCCCCTCACAGGATGCAGTGACAGCACCAGGTCGTGTGCCCACTCTGATCTACTGATACAGGCTGCCTGAACTATGATGCTGAGGACTGTGAGGTTGTGTCTTTCATTCCAAGAAAGTATTGGCTGATCAAGTAGTCATGTCTGCCGTGGGCATGGGATATCAGGTCAGCATGAGTACTTTGCACCTTCATCCCAGCTCCTCCTGTGCCTTGTCAGGCCTCTGAGCCCAAGCTAAGACATCATATCCCCTGTGACCTGCACGTATACATCCAGATGGCCTGAAGCAAGTGAAGCATCACAAAAGAAGTGAAAATGGCCAGTTCCTGCCTTAACTGATGACATTCCAACATTGTGATTTGTTCCTGCCCCACCCTGAGCGATTAATCTTGTGACATTTCTTCTCCTGGCTCAGAACCTCCCCCACTCAGCACCTTGTGACCCCTGCCTCTGTCCATGAGAGAAAAACCCCCTTTGACTGTAATTTTCCACTACCCACCCAAATCCTATAAAACAGCCCCACCCCTAACTCCCTTCGCGGACTCTCTTTTCGGACTCAGCCCATCTGCACCCAGGTGAAATAAACAGCCTTGTTGCTCAAGTGAAGCCTATTTGGTGGTCTCTTCACACGGACCCGCCTGACCTCTCCTTCCCGAGCCCACCATCTTCCCCCCTTCCCCAGTTAGAGCTCCTTGTCCAAACCATTGTAATAGCTCTGTGTGAACTGAATCCCTCCACAATCCACATACCAAAGTCCTAACTCCCAAAGTGGCTACATTTGAAGATAGAGCCTATAAGAAAGTAATTGAAGTTAAATAGGGGTGAGGTCCTGACACAATAGAATTGGTGTCCTTATAAGAAGAGGCAGAGACACCAGAGAGCTCTCACTGTCCCCGTGCCTGTGCAGACACCAAAGAAAGGAGAAGGTTGCTGTCTGCCAGCCAGCAAGTGGATGATCTGAGACTTGATCACAGCCTCCAGAACTGGGAGCAAATACATTCCTGTTGGTTACGCCGCCCAGCCTGTGATATTTTGTTATGGTAGTCTGAGGTGACTAAGACAAGTTCCTTAAGAATAAAAGTCTCTCTTCTCCAGCTCCAATCTGCCTCTATACTATTGCCAGATCTTTCAGAGCAGTGGTTTCCACATGTTGGTCCTTAGACCAGTGCCAGTTTTAATAATGAGCCAAATGAAATGAGAAAATCGAGAGCCCAGGGCTTGATATTTCAATACATTGGGATGCTATTGTTAACTCTTCCCTCTTGAGAAGGGCAGTCCTTTCTTCTGAGATCATGCTCACCGAGTGGAGAGGAAATGTAAAAATGGCCTTTCTTCTATGAAATAGTGGTTATAGTAGGTGCAACTTGTTATTTTTATTAATGTTCTTGTAAAAATTAAAAGTTGTTTTCCCAAGTTTTTAAAAAGATTACTGGTATGATATTTTAAAATATCTGTGAATGCCTGTTTTACATCACAGGTCTAATCACATCAGGCCTCCTGCTCCCAATCTTAAAATGTGAACGCCTCTTCCCACAGGGGGAAGGAAACCCCCTCACTATCCCAACTCCTACTCCCCATCCTCACTGCATTCACCAGCAAGGACAAAGGTCAACAAGCAAAGACAACTTTAAGACTCTTATCAGTCTGGAAATGGCACCAGAGGAATTTACATTAGCAAGCTTTACAAACTAGCCTGTATCTGACATTTCACCTTTCCACAAGTCACTACTCTTAGAGTCTCAGAGTCCTTTTTAATTCTATTGTCATGTCTCTAAAACTTTACTGTTCTTTGTTGAAGACACTATATAAACTGGAATTCAAAGCCACCTCTTTGAAAGCTACTTATTCCCTGGGTGTCTCCCACGTATATATGAAATATACATATTAATAAACATCTGCTTGCTTTTCTCTTATTAATCTGCCCATTCCAACTAAGAACTTATGCCAACTGAGAAAAAAATAGTTTTCCTCTCCTACAAAGTCTTCCTGATCGCCCAGCCACTGGCAGTCTCCTCTTCCTCACAGGTCTTTTGGATCTTCTTTGTGGCATTTAAATCTTGGCTTGTTTGAGCTTGTTAGCCACCCTGTGCTAAGAAGGAGCATGAATATGTGGTGATTACAAACATGGCTTTCTGTCAGAACGGTCTAAATTTGGTTCTTGTCGGCACCACTTACTAACTGGGATAAGTTTCTTAACCTCTCTGAGCCTCAGTTTCTTCATCTGTGTGATAGAGTGATAGAAGTGCCTCCGAGGTGGGCCCTATGGGAAGTGAAGTGGCACAGTGCCTCCAAGGGAAACCTTTAAGCCAACCTCATAGCTGTGAGGACCACGGCTTATCCTTCTGTGTCTCCCTCAGGGGCCAGTGCTTGGCCTGACAGACTCCTGTCCTCACCTCCTCATTTGCTGCTTCTCTTGTGACTAGCACAAGGCTCAGCTAGTACCTGTTGGCCTGAACATGAATGCGCCTGGCCTCAAAATAATCTCCAGCTTTCCAGCTTTTTTTTTTTTCCCCCTGAGACGGAGTCTCGCTCTGTGGCCCAGGCTGGAGTGCAGTGGCGCGATCTCGGCTTACTGCAAGCTCCACCTCCCGGGTTCACGCCATTCTCCTGCCTCAGTCTCCTGAGTAGCTGGCACTGCAGGTGCCCGCCACCATGCCCGGCTAATTTTTTTTTTTTGTTTTTTTTTAGTAGAGACGGGGTTTCACCATGTTAGCCAGGATGGTCTCGATCTCCTGACCTCGGCCACCCAAAGAACTGGGATTGTAGGCCTGGTCCAGGTTTTAAGAAGGAAGAGGATGCTGAGGAAACATGGCGGATAGGAGGCAGGACTAACTTGCAGCTCCCTCAGACAAACAGAGCAGTGCGTGGAGACCCACATCGTGAACTTTGGCCCCAAGCACTTCCACAGAAACATACCAGGAAAGCCAAGAGAGTCCACAGACCCTTTGAAGGAGGTGGATTGCCACTGCAGGCTCCATGGGACAGTCGAGGAACTGTGAGTTCGCTTGTTTTCTCAGCTGGGAGGCTTGTAGCCTGGGGCAAGTCCTCAGCCTTGCTCACCAGCTTCCTGGAAATAAACTCAGTGCTGTTGGTGGGACATGGTGGGAGTGAAACCAGACTTCTGGGCTGTGGGCTGCATGGAAACTGGGTGAGGCCTGTGGCTGCCAGCTTTCTCCTACTTCCCCAGCAACCTGTGTGACACAGCAGAGGCGGCCATAATCCACATGGGAACATAACTCGATTGGCCTGGGAACCACACACCCAGACCCCATAACTGCCACAGCAAGCCCTGCCCAAGGAGAGTATGAGCTCAGACACACCTAATCCTGCCCCTACCTGATGATCTTTCTCTACCCGCCCTGACAGCCAATACAAATGACATAATCTCTTGGGAGCTTTAAGGCCAGGAGTGGGTCTCACCCACTGCCTGATCCTCCCTGTACTGATGCATTCTTTTTTTTTTTTTTTTTTTTTTTGAGACGGAGTCTCGCTCTGTCGCCCAGGCTGGAGTGCAGTGGCCGGATCTCAGCTCACTGCAAGCTCCGCCTCCCGGGTTTACGCCATTCTCCTGCCTCAGCCTCCGAGTAGCTGGGACTACAGGCGCCCGCCACCTCGCCCGGCTAGTTTTTTGTATTTTTAGTAGAGACGGGGTTTCACTGTGTTAGCCAGGATGGTCTCGATCTCCTGACCTTGTGATCTGCCCACCTCAGCCTCCCAAAGTGCTGGGATTACAGGTGTGAGTCACCGCGCCCGGCAACTGATGCATTCTTGAAATCACCAACTCCTAGTTGGAGGCCAACCAACATAAAATCAGTGCAGTTAACAAAAATACAAGGACCCTCACAGAGCCTACTTCACTCCCCTGCTACCTCCACCAAAGCAAGTGCTGGAATCCATGGCTGACAGACCTGAAGATGGATCATATCACAGGATTCTGCAGATACTCCCTAGTACTAGCCCAGAGCCCAGTAGCTTCACTGGGTGACCAGATCCAGGAGAGAAATAATAATCACTGCAGTTCAGCTCTAAGAAAGCCCCATCCCTACGGGAAGGGAGAGCAGCACATCAAGGGAGCACCCCGAGGGATAAAAGAAACTGAACAGTAGTCCTTGAGTCCCAGATCTTCCCTCTGACATAGTCTACCCAAATGAGGAGGAACCAGAACAACTATTCTGGTAATATGACAAGATCAGAGCAGAACTAAATGAAATTGAAACAAAAAAGAAATACAAAAGAAAAATGAAACAAAAAGCTGGTTCTTTGAAAAGATAAACAAAACTGATAGACCATTAGCGAGATTAACCAAGAAAAGAAGAGAGAAGATCCAAATAAGCTCAATTAGAAATGAAATGGGAGACATTCCAATACCACAGAAATACAAAAGGTCATTCAAGGCTACTATGAACACCCTTACGTGCACAAACTAGAATACCTAGAGGAGATGGATAATTTCCTGGAAATATACAACCCTCCTAGATTAAACCAGGAAGAAACAGAAACTCTGAACAGAACAATAACAAGCAGTGAGATTGAAATGGTAATTAAAAGTAATTGTAATGGAAATAGTAACAAAAAAATTCCAGGACCAGATGGATTCACAACTGACTTCTATCAGACATTCAAAGAAGAATTGGTATCAATACTATTGACACTATTCCAAAAAATAGAGAAAGAGAGAATCCTCACTAAATCATTCTATGAAGCCAATATCACCCTAATGCCAAACCAGGAAAGGACATAACAAAAAAAGAAAACTACAGACAAATATCCCTGATGAACATGATACAAAAACCCTCACCAAAATACTAGCTAATTGAATCCAGCAGCATATCAAAAAGATAATCCACCATGATCAAGTGGGTTTCACACCAGGAAAGCAGGGATAGTTTAACCTTCACAAGTCAATAAATGTGATACATTACATAATGAGAATTAAAAACAAAAATCATGAGATCATCTCAATAGATGCAGAAAAAGCATGTGATAAAATCCAGCATCCTTTTATGATTAAAAACCTCAGCAAAATTGGCATAGAAGGGACATACCTTAAGGTAATAAAAGCTATCTATGACAAACCCACAGCCAACATTATACTGAACTGGAAAAAGTTGAAAGTATTCCCCCTGAGAACTGGAACAAGACAAGAATGCCCACTTTCACCACTTCTATGTAACATAGTACTGGAAGTCCTAGCCAGAAAAATCAAAGAGAAAGAAATAAAGGACATCCAAACCAGTAAAAAGGAAGTCAAACTGTCGCTGTTTGCTGATGACATGATTGTATACTTAGAAAACCCTAAAGACTCATCCAGAAAGTTCCTAGAACTGGTAAATGAATTTGGCAAAGTTTTAGGATACAAAATTAGTGTACACTAGTCAGTAGCTCTGCTATACACAAACAGCAAACAAGCTGAGAATCAAATCAAGAACTCAATCCCTTTTACAACAGTTGCAAAAAAGTAAAAATAAAAATAAATACTTAGGAATGTACTTAACAAAGGAGGTGAAAGACCTCTACAAGGAAAACTACAAAATACTGCTGAAGAAAGAAATCATAGATGACACAAACAAATGGAAACACATCTCATGCTCATGGATGGGTAGAATCAGTATTGTGAAAATGACCATGCTGCCAAAAGCAATCTACAAATTCAATGCAATTCCCATCAAAATACCACCATCATTTTCACAGAACTAGAAAAAACAATCCTAAAATTCATAAGGAACCAAAAAAGAGCCCATATAGTCAAAGCACAACTAAGCAAAAAGGCAAATCTAGAAGCATTACATTACTCCACTTCAAACTATACTGTAAGGCCATAGTCACCAAAACAGCATAGTACTGGTATAAAAACCAGCATACAGACCAATGGAACAGAATAGAGAACCTAGAAATAAAGCCAAATACTTGCAGTCAACTGATCTTTGACAAAGCACACAAAAACATAAAGTGGGGAAAGGACACCCTATTTAACAGATGGTGCTGAGATAATTGGGAAGCCACATGTAGAAAAATGAAACTGGATCCTCATCTCTCATCTTATACAAAAATCAACTCAAGATGGATCGAGAACTTAAATCTAAGACCAAAAACCATAAAAATTCTAGAAAACCCTTCTAGACATTGGGAAACCCTTCTAGACATTGGCTTTGGCAAAGCCTTCATTACCAAGAACCCAAAAGCAAACACAACAAAAATAAAGACAAATAAATGGGACTTAATTAAACTAAGAAGCTTCTGCACAACAAAAGAAATAATCAGCAGAGTAAACTGACAACCCATAGAGTGGGAGAAAATCTTCACAATCTATGCATCCGACAAAGGACTAATATCTAGAATCTACAAGGAACTCAAACAAATCAGCAAGAAAAAACAAAAAACAAAAAATCCCATCAAAAAGTGGGCTAAGGACATGAATAGACAATTCTCAAAAGAAGGTATATGAATGGCCAACAAACTTATGGAAAAATGTTCAATATCACTAACTTTCAGGGAAATGCAAATCAAAACAGCAATGCAATACCAAGTTATTCCCACAAGAATGGCCATAAAAAAAAAAAAAAAAAAAAAAAAAGATGTTGGCATGGGTGTGGTAAAAAGGAAACACTTTTACACTGTTAGTGGGAATGTAAACTAGTGTAACCACTATGGAAAACAATGTGGAGATTTCTTAAAGAACTGAAAATAGATCTACTCTTTGATCCAGCAATCTCACTTTTGGCTATCTATCCAGAGGAAAATAAGTCATTATATGAAAAAGATACTTGCACATGCATATTTATAGCAGCACTATTCACAATTGCAAAAATATGAAACCAGCCGGAAAGCCCATCAATCAATGAGTGAATAAAAATGAGATATATATATATGTGTGTGTGTGTGGGTGCTAAGCTGTAAGGACTGAAAGGCATAAGAATGATACAATGGACTTTGGGAACTCAGGGGGAAAGGGTGGGAGGGGGAGTGAGGGATAAAAGACTACACAGCAGGTACAGTGTACACTGCTTGGGTGATGGGTGCACTAAAATCTCAAAAACCCCCACTGAAGAAATTATTCATGTAACCAAACACACCTGTTTCCCAGAAACCTATTGAAAAAAAATGTAATCACACACAAAAAAGAAGTAATGCTGAAAATAAAATGATATTCATTCACAGCCCCTGCAAAAATTTTTAGAAAAAAAAAAGGAAGAAGAGAATGTTACAGCAGAATGCTCCTTCCTCTCAGAATAGCCCCTCTCTCTCTATCTTTCATTGGCACTTTCCCCACCCCTTACAAAAATCTCCCTTGATCTCTGTCCATTTTCTAAACCAGTTCTCCAGCCTTCCTGTTAATTCTGGGAACTAACCTGACTTTTTAAAAATACTTTTCTTAAAAAAATCAATAAATTTCTGTTTAAATTAGTCTGAAGTCTATTTCCACTGCTTGTTCCACAGAGACCTGACTGATGCACATGGATCCACCCACAAGGATTAATTTGCCACACTAATTGTTGTCAACACTTTGCATTTGGGTTCCTAAAGTATGTGATGTACATCACTGGTGGTACATAAGATCGATTTCGGATCTCAGGATGTATTTCTGTGTTTTAATAGTATTATTATGTGTTTATTTTAAGATGTAATAGAAATACACAGTCCATTACACTTATGATTTCATGGATATCAGTGCCATGCCCAGGATGAAGCAAAAGTGAGCAATCTCTATTTAAAAATATGTACAATTATACAAGCATTCGCAGTGTAGTGGCTTTTACATTTTCTACCCATTAACTAAACATGATTCCATTTGGGAATAAATTCCACACTCATCTCATTTTGGTAGGAGACAGGGCTCTGCCTTCCATTTCATAACCAGAAAGAACCAACTACTCCCTTCCTCCACCCTGATAGTGAGGAGAGTATTGGCACATGAATCTTGGCTTATAGGCCACATGGATGCTGTTACTGAAGACTTTGAATCTGAAGGAGTAAAGCAAGACACAGAAAGCACTGGGTTACCCGTGGCAGTGGCTGCTATCCTGACCACTCACTTTATGAGTGAGCATTTTGATATCACAAAGCACCAAACAAGATCCAAAACATTGCAGGAGTCTGTCAAGGGTCACACAGCTATTGAAGAGTAGGGCTCATGGTGGGACAAGACCCCTCCTCCCAGCCGCATGCCCTGTACTACATTCACTTGTAGAAGAATATCAGGTTTGTCTCTGTGAGTCAGCCACCCCATGAGCACTGTCCCCAGACATGCTGATGCTAAGCTGGGCTCTAAGCTGCACAGTGGAAACCCAGAAAAGGAGCACAGGTTTCACTTGAGAAGAATGTGAGAGTGTTGGCTCAACTTTCCACCATGGGCATAAAGGTACACAAATTGCACAGTCCCCCAGCATGGCTGGGGAGCAGGAGGGGAAACCATCCCACAGAGAGCTCTGGCTCATCCCTACTGACATATACGACCATTTCTGGTTCCTATACCTCAGAAGATGTGGAAGAGGTAGTACAGATGGTGGCTTGGCTACTCAATGTCTCTCTTAGCATCCATCCAACTCATTCCTGCAGTGCTTGGAAAGCTAAAACCCACATTTCTCAGACTCTCTTACAGCTAGAGTTCCAGATGTTCCAATACTGGCGTGCAATAGCATGATCTCGGCTCACTGCAACCTCTGCCTCCTTCCTCGGAGGAATTCTCCTGCCTCGGCCCCTCTGAGTAACTGGGATTATAGGCACCTGCCACCACGCCCGGCTAATTTTTGTGTTTTTAGCAGAGATTTAATAGGAAAAAGAAAGAGAAAGGAGAACAAAGAAAGAGAAAGGAGAACAGGTCCACATTGCTACATAGGGATGGCACCCTGCCTTTTCCTCAATGGCTCCCCACATGTTTGTAGCACAGACAAGGCCCCTTGGATTCTGGGCCCTGCCAATCTCTAGGTCATTTCTCCATTGCCCTTCTGGATCCTTATACATGCAGCAGGTTTAATAACAGCCATTATGATTATGAGGTTCTTAAAGACTCTCCAGGATGCTGTCGTCTCTCACAAGTTCTGTCTTTGCACAGCACTTGTATCTCAACTTCTGTTTAGAAAATCCTTCCTCTTCTACTTCCCTAGTTAATTTTATTCATACTTCAGAGCTCAGCTGTAAACTCAACCCCTCTCGGATACTATGTGTAGCCCTGCAGCTTTTTCTCAGCAGCCACGAGACCCTGGATCACCCCCAGCATAGCATTTGCCAAATTACCTGTTAATTGTGAGCCCCTTCCATGAATCTGTAGATAGTTCAAGGGCAGGACTGTGCCCTGTGTGTTTGTATCTCCAGTGACTGACTTGTAGTGGATACTCAATAAATGTGTGTTAAATGAATAAATATAAAAAAGGGAGAAAGAATGAAAGGAAGAAAGGGAAGAAAGAAGAAAGGAAAAGAATAGGAAGGGAAGAAGGAAGGAAGGAAGAGGGAGAGGAAGAGGGAGAGGGTGAAAAATGTAGGCTATGGGAATGAAGAGAAGCAATAATTAACTTTAAACCCTACACTCCTAAACAACAACAACAACAAACAAACAAACAACAAAAAAAAAAAAAAAGGAGGCAAGACTTTGTGGTAAGGAGACTAGCTGGGAGGTTGGTCAGTGACCTACGGATGAGGAGACAAAGGTCTAAGCCACAGTGCTGACCATGAGGATGGAGAGAAAGCCCTAGAAATGTTTATTACTTAGACTCAACAGGACCTAGCAACTACTGAATATGGGAAGTGACTATTGAATGTAGAAGGGCAGTAGGGATCAAGGGTATTATTATTTAAAGGCTTAAGTAACTGGCGGGCAGCAATAGCATCATTCATTGAGAAAGATGATACAAGAGGTGGAGGAAGTCAGGGAGGGTAGTCAGGGGATTCTAAGGGTAGTCAGGGAGATGGTTAATTCCATTTGAGTTGTGTTGTGTTTGAGATGCAGATGGGATGCTAAATGGAGTGTCCAGTTGGAAACTGGATGTACAAACCTGGAAGCTAGAAGAGAAAAATGCACTAAAGATAAAGATCTGTCAGTTACGGTTGAAGCTTGGAGATGCCTGAAGGAGACAATGTGGAGTAAAGGGAAACCCAACATTTACATTATTTTGTAGCGTCATTCAAAAAAATTATCTCTTCTCCCTGCTGGGTGAGTAATAACATTATTTTTATCTTTAAGTCTCTATTTTTTACAATAGTGTCTTGAATATAATGAAAGCTCAAAAGGTGTGAATAAATGAGGCATTAATAAATTAATTAGGTCATTTTAAAAAGGAAAGACTTTAATGGTAATTAGAAAATAATATCTTCCTCATGATCTCAAGAAGAGGCACAGGTTAAGGGAGAATCAGGAAAGAGGACTACAGGATACGTGATAAAGAAAAACCACACAAGGGGGACACCAGTCTGAGCCTGAGTGGCAGTGGCCAATCAGAGCATCATAGAGAATCACAGGAGCCCAGATACAGATCTTGAGGCCACCTGGAATGAAGACTCTTTCCCAAATGTCCCCAGTTCTCACCCCAGTCAGTTATAGCTCTATCCCCTTAAAATTGTTCCTGGTCTTCCTCTAATGTTATTTGGAGATCTATTAAGAATGTACATGTCTTATGTTTACTAACTACGAGTGAAGTAAAACTTCCCTTTCTTTACCCTAAAAAAGTCTCCTCCAAGGCTCAATGAGTGTCATGTCTAAAGTGCTAGCCACTTCCCTTTGCTCGGCCTGAGAACGCTATTGCTCTCTCAGCTGCATGCAAAGGGCCTCAGAGGCTTCCTCCAGTTCCTCCAACCCCCACACAGCAAGTGACTGCTTTGCTTTTCAGTGGTTCCCTGACCCATGAAGTCCGTAGGCAGAAGTTGCAATTGTCTGTTGCTGGCCATGAGGTCATGCAGGTAGGAGAAATCTTGCAGTGGCCGCAGCTCTCTCTAGGGAGCCACAGTGGAAATGAGTTGCTGTGAGAAACCCTGGCAGTTCTGCAAAATTACATGCATCACAGTGATGATTTGCAAAGCCCAGTGTGCTTTCTTCCATCTGCTATTCAGTAGAGCTATTTATTCCAGCAAGCATTAATGCAATAAAATCTATCTAGGCTTACTGTCAACACAAATCCCACGGCACTCTGCATTTCCTTTGGAGAACACAATTTGCAGCAAACTTCCATTTCTCTGCACACCTTCACTCTTCATCTAATAGCATATTTTTTCTGCACAGCTGTATCACTATCCAAAATTATATTGAGTATGTATTTGCTCAGGCGTTTATTGTCTGTCTCCTACCACTGGAATGTAAATTCCTTACTATGTCTTATTCACAGATGCATTTCAATGCCCAATACAGTACCATGCACAGAGCAGGTCCTTGATAGTTACTTTTTAAGTGAAAAAACCTATCTATTTTTTTCCATTCTCTTTTCTAACTGTTTTCTCAATTCATGCCTTGGCTGAGACCTGGCTATCCTCTGGGACCATGTTTCCCCTGCATCTTTCTCAAGGAGAAGAAGCTCATGTCCCTACCATCTGGATATCACAGGGCCAGCATGGGGTCATCACTCTACTGATGTTTTCAGATTGTGACTTCTCCAGCCTTTGTAAAACAAACAAACAAAAAAAAACAAAAACAAAAACAAAAACAAACAAAAGCCTCAGTCCTTTAACGTTTTTTACCATCCTATCTCTCTTTGTAGCTTTCAGCCACTGACTGCCTAGTCATTCTCCCGTATTTATTAAATGTTTGGCACTGGAACCAAGCTCTCTTCTTTGTCCTAATCCCCAAGAAGTCTTAATGTCCATTTGGATGACTAACACCATGACCTCTCTGTAAAAAGTACTAGACCACCCTCTGACCACAACCGATAGCAGTCTTGTCTCTCTCTCTCCATTATTCCCATTGCTCTGGTATTTCAACCGCATAGAAACCTTCAGTCCTTTAAGCTGCTCAACTTTGCTCTACCACCTCCTCCTTGGAGGTCTTCACTTCCTTCAGTTGCTCACTTGGACCGTTCTTTCATCAGTATTCTCCACTGCTTGGCTCTGTTGCTCTCCCATTGCACTGTGGGGCAAAGCTCTGGATCTGTCCAAGGTCCACCCTCCTAGACTCTAACCCAAAGCCGCTAAGCCCTTTAGGAGAACATAACAGAACCTCACCCTGCACATTGATGATATCCAAAACTAACTGGCCTCATGGTTGCTTAGCAAACATTTCATGTTTCTATAATGAGCTGGCTGACCCATCTCCACAGAAAATATTTCTGGTCTTCTTCATTGACTTCAATCTCCTAGTCCATCTCCCTTTTCCTCACTTATAGCAAAGTAACAGAAGCTAGTAGAAGGACACTTTCTCAGTTCCCCATCAGCCCACATTAAAACCTGTTGAAACTCTCTTTATGCTTTCCCTCTTCTCTCTCATTCAATAGACGCAGGAGCCCACTCTTACCCAAGGCCAGTCTCTCTGCATTTGCTTTGTGTCCCCGTCAGCCTCCTCAAGGCTCTCACATCATCAGTCATCCGCAGTCACTTAGTCAGTACCTCGGTGTGTCTGGCTCCGTGCAAAGAGCTTGGAGTGCATGAGCGAACTCAGTCTTCCCCCCAGAAGTCTGTGAAGCGGTGGTTCTTATTACTCTACACTCACTTTACTTAACAATGTTTACACAAAGGGGAAGAAAAATGCTCTATGTTCTTTATCCCACTATTATTAAATGAAACTGCCTTTAGTTCTTATTTCATTTCGGCTGAGAAAATCTTAAGAGCCCAAAGGCCTGAGTTGTTGCTTATCATACAAATAATATCACTTATAGTGCTTCTAGTCTTCAGAATTAACATACAAGCAAAAAGGTCTCTGATACAGGTGACCCCACTCCTTCACAGCTTCAGTGGTTCTGCAACATAAACTTGTTCAAAGAATTCATCTGAGAGGCATTAAACTGAGAACAGCCGCAAGACTAACACTTTTTTTTCTGTGCATTATAAAAACCTGTATAAATATCCATTGCTATCACCAACTTTTCTGTTTTTCTTTTTCTTTTTCTTTTCTTTTCTTTTCTTTCATTCTTTCTTTTTTTTTTTTTTTTTTTTTTTTTTTTTTTTTTTTTTTTTTT
>NC_045448.1:92807821-92813572 GCF_002776525.5 Piliocolobus tephrosceles | reverse complement strand
TTTTTTTTTTTTTTTTTTTTTTTTTTTTTTTTTTGAGATGGAGTCTCATCCTATTGCTCAGTTGGAGTGCAGTGGCACCATCTCGTCTCAAACTTCGCCTCCCAGGTTCAGGTGATTATCACGCCTCAGCCTCCCGAGTAGCTGGGATTACAAGAACAAGACACCAAGTCCAGCCAATTTTTTTATATTTAGTAGAGACAGGGTTTTGCCATGTTGGCCAGGCTAGTCTCAAACTCTTGGCCTCATGATCCGCCTGCCTCGGCCTCCCAAAGTGTTGGGATTACAGGCATGAGCCACCACACCCAGCTGCCATCTCCAACTTTTCTGGTCCTAGTTAAAATAAATATGTCATTGCAAATATTTGAACAAAAGAGGGATCTGTTATGAACGTAAATTCCTTATGTTTACTAATCAGCATAAGACACTGAAGTTTTAGAAAATGTTTCAACGTACTGTAGAAACAACCCTGAAAATGAAACCTGCTATTTGTTGTCCTAATTGGCAACTTGTTACTGTTCTGATTTTAAACCATGCCCATGAATTCTTTGAGACTTTTCTCATTAAGAAGTAGAGTATGGGCCGGGCGTGGTGGCTCAAACCCGTAATCCCAGCACTTTGGGAGGCTGAGACGGGCGGATCACGAGGTCAGGAGATCGAGACCATCCTGGCTAACACAGTGAAACCCCGTCTCTACTAAAAACTACAAAAAACTAGCCGGGCGAGGTGGCGGCGCCTGTAGTCCCAGCTACCTGGGAGGCTGAGGCAGGAGAATGGCGTGAACCCGGGAGGCGGAGCTTGCAGTGAGCTGAGATCCGGCCACAGCACTCCAGCCTGGGTGACAGAGCGAGACTCCGTCTCAAAAAAAAAAAAAAAAAAAGAAGTAGAGTATGATTTTCCTCCCTTTCAGTGAATGAAGCAAAAGTTATGCTGAATGACTTTTGAAGCTAGGTCATCAAAGGTTATACAGTTTCTGCCTGACTCTCTCTCTCCTAGCCCTTACTCTCAAAACCCAGTCACCATATTGTGGGGAAGCCCAGGTGTCATGAAGAAGCCAAGCAAAGGTGGTTTGGCCAACAGTCCTGCTGAGTTCCTAGCAGAGATCCAGCATCACCAGACCTGTGAGTAAGGCAGTCATCTGACCAGTCCAGTTCCCACCCTTGGACTCCTCTCAGCTGATGTTGAGTGGAGTGAACACAAGATGTCCCTACGTTCCTAGTGAGTCCTGCCCAATTACAGATTCACAAAGGAGAATAAATATTATCTTTAAAAAAAACTATTTCTTATGGAGCGCTTTATGAATTTGCATGCCATCCTTATTCAGGGGCCATGCTGAAGCAAGCACAGAATAAATGATTTCTATTTTTAAGCCACTAAGTTTAAGGGTGGTTTATTCCACAGCAATAGCTACATGAAACATAGATAAATAGATAAATGGAAACAACACTGAAAAAGTATTTTCATATTTTTAATGATATAAATTTTTACTGGTATAAATATTGAAAAGATTTATTGCTACTTCTAAGGAAGGTCACCGACTTTTTTTTTTTTTTTTTTTTTTGAGACAGAGTTTTGCTCTTATTGAACAGGTTGGAGTGCAATGACACAATCTCGGCTCATTGCAACCTCCACCTCCCCAGCTCAAGCGATTCTCCTGCCTCAGCCTCCCGAGTAGCTGGGATTACAAGCATGCACCACCATGCCCAGCTAATTTTGTATTTTTAGTAGAGACGGGGTTTCTCCGTGTTGGTCAGGCTGGTCTCAAACTCCCCACCTCAGATGATCCGCCCACCTCGGTCTCCCAAAGTGCTGGGATTACAGGCGTGAGCCACCGTGCCCGGGTATTTTTTTTTTTAAGATGGTGTCTCGCTCTGTCACCCAGGCTGGGGTACAGTAGCATGATCTCAGCTCACTGCAACCTCCGCCTCATGGGTTCAAGCGATTCTCCTGCCTGTGCCTCCCTAGTAGCTGTGACTACAGGCGCATGCCACCACACCCAGTTAACTTTTTATTTTTAATGGAGATGGGGTTTCACCAGCATGGCCAGGCTGGTCTCCAACTCCTAACCTTAGGTGACCGGCCCACCTCAGCATCCCAAAGTGCTGGGATTACAGGCATAAGTCACCACACCCAGCCAGTCACTGACATTTTTCTTTGCTCCCAGATTCATTAGAAAATAACAAAAGCATGACTCTCCTACACTTAAAATTTTTAAAGTAATTTGAGTACATCAATTTCATTCAGTTTTCTCTGATGAGAAATAACAGAGTGAAAATTTGAATTCAGGCAGGTTTGCTTGAGAGCTCATGCATGTACGCATACTGTAACCTCGCCCTGTTTTTTCCAACCTGTCCTTCTCCACTGGCTCCTTCCTATCAGCTTTCACACTTGTTTGAACCTGCTACATCTTGACAGTTTCTTCCCTTAGCCCCATGACTCCCTCTAGCTACACCCTTCTCTTTCTCCCTTCACAGCCAAAGTTACTAAAAGAATTCTCCCTACTTACTGTTGCTGTGTTCTCACTTTCTACTCACTCCTGAAGACGCTTCATCTTCACTTTTGCTCAATCACTCTCCTGAAAGCACTCTGGAGTTTTTAGCTCCTAGATCCAATGGACACTTTTCAAACTCCTCCAGACTTGATCTACTGTTAGTGTTTGACACTGCTGGCTCTCGCCCTAAAGCCCTCTATATAGACTTCCATGATTCCACTTCTCCTGATTTTCCTTCTGCCTCCCCAGACCTCTCCTTCTAAACCTCCGTTGAAGGCTTTTCATCTTCTGCCTGCCTCTCAAATATCTCTCTCTCCTGGGCCACCTCCTCTCTTAAATTAACCTCTCTCTTCATTTCATTCACCACATAAGTTCATCTTGTGCTGAAAACTCTGAAATTTATATCTCCATTCCAAATTTCTCTCCTACAGTCCGTGTCTGCACATGTAACTGCCCACTGAAATCCTCTACGTGGATGCTCATATACATCTCAAAATTCAACATAGGCAAAAGCAGAGCTTATCATTTCCACACACTCTGCCCCCAAACTACCACTTTCTTCTCCAGCATTGCTTATGTCAGTGAATAGAATTACCATCCATCAATAGAATCACCATTCATTAGTAGAGGCATCTACCAATAGACACCAAAACAAGAAACCTTCACAATGACTCTCTCACTCTGCCTACAATAAATCACCAAAATCTATCAACTCTACCTCCCAAAGATGCCTTAAATCTCCTGCAAGAATTGAGAGATGATGAGTGTCTAACAATTCTTGCAGGAAACCACTTGAGTGGCCATGCCAATAATCCGTGCTCCAGTCGGCAGCCAGAAGCATCTATTTCAGGAGGTCAGTCTGATCATGTCACTCTCCTGCTTGAAATAATCCATGGTGACTCCATATTGCCCTCCTAATAAACACCAGGTTTGTAGCTCGCCTTAATGGATTTCCTGATCTGGCTGTGCTCTTTGCTTCAACAACTTGTGGCTCCTTGGAGTGAATTAGCAACAGGCTGCCTATTCTGATTTTATTCCCATCAGCTAGAAAGTTATTAGAAATGATGGCTTTTATTGTTTTAGTACAAAGCACTTTATAGCCAACTGTCATAGTGTTGTTACAGTAAATATGCAATTCTATGATATCAACATGTGAGTGTGCCCTCTAGAGTTACACAGTGGAAACCCCGCGTTTCTATATAAGTTGGCCCAATCATTTCATGTTCATTTATGAGAACAATCATGTGCTACATAATGAAGCTTCACTCAACGATGAACTGTCTACACAACGGTGGTCCCATAAGATTACAATATCATATTTTGCTACATTTTTCTATGCTTGTATATGTTTAAATACACACACACTTACCATCATGTTACAATTGCCTACAGTATTCAGTACAGTCACATGCTGTACGAGTCTAGGAGCAAGAGGTTATAGTCTAGGTGTGTAGTAAGCTGTACCATCTAGGTTTGTGTAAGTACACTCTGTGATATTCACACAACAAAATTGCCTAATGACATATTTCTCAGACTGTATCTCTGTTGTTTTGTGAAGCAAGACTCTGTCTAGAAATAAAAATACCAAGGCCCCTGCCCCTTAGGAGCTCACCATCTGGTGCCACATAAGGACACTGATAAAGGGATAAATGTCTACCTACTGCCAGCAGGGTGTGTGGGGAGTAGGAATGGGCTCTGCCACACCTATATTCTCTTGTCAGGATCTCTTCAGAGCAAAAGCTCCCATCCCTTTGGTCAAGTGATTGGCCATGCCAAGAAGGTACCGTCTAGATGGTACAACAAAGCTGTACCAAAAGACAACACCTTATGGAAGAGGACCCAACCTCCGGAACAGGGAAGGAGGCATCATCTAACTTGAACACTTACCCCCAAAAAACATTCCTAACTCCACACTAGACAGCCCTAGACAAAGCACCTCCCACCCCTACTGGATTTCAAACCCTTGTCTCTTGTGTTAGGAGGGGATGTGAACTCTCTGAGCCAAACTTCCCTGAATTTGCGTGCTCGGTCACCTACTTTGCCTCCCCGGCAGGGTGTGGAGGTAATGACTGATGAGCAGCCTCTCATAATGAGGATGATTTTCCATGACCTCCTATGACTAACGCACACGAGCAGAGAACAACGGAGAGGGTCAGAATTTGGCGCATGGTTCCATACAGGAAAGTTAAAGTTTGATTTTCAACTTCCTGTTTTAGTTATTCCCTTTTTTGTCATAGGAACATAAACGTACCGAGCGTCACGTTCCCTGATTGGAATCTAACTTCTGTGGGGCTGACTTGCGACTTTCAACAGGGGGCTTTATTTTTAAATTATGTGACAAGCACATGTTACCGGTGGTGGTAGTAAGGAGGGATTCTGTCTATTCAGCATCAGTGGCAGAAACGGTCATGGAAGAAGTGACGTTCCGTAGAGGCTGGAGATCCTCAGACTCTTCATAAGAATAACCCACAGGCTGCCTAGAAATTCAGCTTTCTAGGCTCAGCTCCACAATTTTGTATTAGCCAGTAAGGGGTAGAGGCCCAGAAATCTTCATTTTTAACTAACATTTCTGCTGATCCTGATATAAGTGGTGAAGATCATTTGAGAGCCTCTGGTTTCCTGACAGTGCATTTTTAACACAGTAAGCATGCAAATATATAATGTCAACAACATTCTGAGTTGATGTAAAGGGGCAGACCATAGAGATAATCTTGGATTTGGGTCAAGCTACTCTTGGGAATATCTGATAAAACATTTGTTGATATTCCTCTCAGCTTGCATGCGAATCATTCAAAGTCATTGATTAAGCTCTCACTGTTGCTCAACATCGAATTCAGGGCTTGGGAGGGCATGAAGGAATGAGGAGCAGTGTGAGAACCTGAGAAGGCTAGGAAGTCAAACCTTACACATAGCCCCTGGTGCAGAAGCTAAGCCTTAAGCCTGTCCTTGCTTCTCCCAGTTTACTTCCCACAGACTGGGACTCCAGCTGGGCTTCACCTTCCTCTGGAAGTCCTTCCAAGGATAGACCCTTTCCCTTGGGCTCCTAGCTAGCATTAAAACCATTGAGCAAGATGAAGAAGATTTGAGAGAGCTTGGGTAAGACTGGCTTTCTCATCTTCCTTAGGAGCACCAAGTCCTGGACTCCATTCAATTCTGTATGACCCATGCCCAGCTCTGCACTTGAACATTGCAGGTGGTCAGTAACATTTGATGAAAGAAAGAAAGAAAGAAAGAAAGAAAGAAAGAAAGAAAGAAAGAAAGAA
>NC_045448.1:92782730-92807811 GCF_002776525.5 Piliocolobus tephrosceles | reverse complement strand
GAAAGAAAGAAAGAAAGAAAGAAAGAAAGAAAGAAAGAAAGAAAGAATTGCTAGCTACACAGCCATGTCAGAGTTTCTCATGGAGGCAGCATATAGCATGATGGTCAAGAGTGTACATTCAGGAATCAGTCAACCTGTGCTTTACCCCCTCCTCTTCCATTTGTTTACAATGACTTTGGGCACAGATTCTTTGCAGATCTTCCCTTTAAGAGGAAGAATCCATTTCTCTATCCACATCTCCATAAATCAGGGCTGGACTTGGTACTTCCTTAGACCAATAGGCTATGGCAGGAGTGAATAACATGAGGCAGGATATGACAAAGTGCTTCCGACACTGGCTGGGAGCTCCAATATCCCATCCACCCTCACCAGTCCCCCTTCTGGGGACTAGACCCTTTCTCCACCTCTCCCACCCGCTGCCACAGTCCTTCCTGACAAATGTGAGTTTTGGACCCTACGCCTCAGGAGCATTTGCAGCTTCTACCTTTCCCTTTTTGAGAAGCGGCACTAAGATAGCCATGTAAGAACGTCATTCCAGTTTACTGGAGGATGGGAGGACACATGAAGAGACAAGGCCCCCAACCAACAGTCAGCACCAACAGCCAGACATGGGAGAGACTATCTTGGACTTTCCAGCTGAGCTGAGCCTCCAGCTGAATGCAGCAGAGTCCTGGGAAGATCAGCAGAGGAACCACCTAGTCAACTCACAGAATCAGAAGGAATAATAAATCATTGATGTTTTAAATCGCTACATTGTGGGTTGGTTTGTTACTCAGCAATAGATAAATGAGACACCATGCAAAGTGCTTCAGACATTGACTGGGAGCCCTGAGATTCTGTCCACCCCTCACCAGCCCTTCTTCTAGGGACTAGATCCTTTTCCCACTACTCCCACCCACTGCCACAGTCTTTCCTGATAAATCTGGATAGGGATCCTGGTGCTATTCTCCACAGAGCGTGACCTCTAAGTAGGATCCTTTTGGGGATCCTATTTGGGTTCTTTTCTTCATTCAACAAATGTTGCTGAGTGCCTGACACGTCATAAATGCTTGTGCATGCTGGTAATACATAAACAAGGCAAAAAGAAAATCCTCTGCCCTGTGGATCTTGCACCCTGGTGGAGGATGAAGGAAAAAAAGTACTGTAAATAAAAAGTAAATTATAGAGTGTATTAGAATGTGATAGTACCATAGGTAATCTAAGGGTGCTGAGATTTGAGGTGGTGCGTATTGGGGTGCATATTGCAGTTTTAATTGGGGTAACCAGTGTAGGCTTCACCGAGGAAACAAGCCAGGCAGGTAATTGGGGAACAAATGTTCAAAACACAAAGCTACTGCTGAAGCTCTGGAGTAGCATCATGCCTGGAGTGCGTCTTTGGAGAACCGTGAGGAGACCAGTGTCTGAAGCAGAGGGTGTGAACAGGGAGAGGCATGTGGAAGAGGGTATCAAAACTAACACATTTTCTCACATAAGCTTATGAGCACTCATTGGAATGTATGCACTGGAACCAGTCTACAAAATGCACAACTAGCTGATACTTAAGTCTGCTATCCTTTATTAAGACAAACTTACATAACCAGTGCTATTTTTTGTGTCATGGGTCCTATGACTAAGAACCTTCTGAAAATGTCTATGAGAAATATTCCAGTGTGGAAGAGCTTCTGCTAGAACTGAAGGCTCCCAGCATCCTTTGTCACCCAATTCTGTGACCAGAGCTTGGGCAAGGACTTCCAAGGGAGTTGGAGGGGATGAGCGTACAGGAGACAGATTCACAGCAATGTCTCCGTCTCGGGGAGAAGGGGTCAAGATTTCCTGTGGTGCTCCTTCACACAGGTGGGAAAAATGTCAAAGTGAGTGTGTGTCTAATATCTGCCTTCCTTCCTAAGCTCTCAACTCCTAGAGAGCAGGGGCTGTGTCCCTCGTGACAAGGGGGAGCTAACAAAATTGTTACCCAAAAGAATGGGCACCCAGACTCCCTGAAGTCTTCATAGGATCCAGTTCTACTCTCACGCATTGGGTGGAAGGATACATCTACTGTAAGTGAGGTGGCGATTTGAGGCACAAGGGCTGACACAGAGTGGCTGCCAAGTACTTGAAGAATTAAATGTTAGAGCTCATTCAGAACCTAGCCCCAAAAAGGCAGTGCCAACATAATCTCTGTCGCCATCTTTAGCCCAAAGGCCACACTGCAGGCTCCCAGCCTCAGAAATGGGCGCAGGGATCACGTCTCTAGACAGCTTGGAGTCTGTGCCTTTGAGGGCGGAGATTGGAATCTGCTCTGCAGATAGATAGACTCAGTTTTGGTAGAATTCTGGTGAACCCTTTCAGTTATGCAAATGTAAAATCCAAGTAGAAATAAAGTCAGGTAACCCGAATGCCAATGCTTCAGTCCAAGATGTTAACTTTACTGTTTATGTTCATTACACTCGTTTCTGTCAAGTTCATTTATGAAATAGTTGTATATTTTAGAGAATGGTATCAAGGTAAAGTTAGTATCCATTAAAGTTGTCTTCATTTTTCTTCACTAAATCTGAGTTTAGATTTCCCTAAAACTGACATGCATTGTGTGTCCTGTGGAGTTTTCTGTACAACATTTTGAGCAGGTATTTGTAAGGGCTATTGTGATGCGAGATGAGGGCCTAGGATTGCGAGATGAAAATTTGAGCCAAAGGGAAGAGTGACTAGATTTTGAATCCTGGTGAAATGACTCAGGACATACAGGTTATAGGAGAGCCTGGATTCATCGCCCTCTTGCGTGAAGTTTTTCCATAGCTTCTTGGAACAAAGACTAGGCCCTCTATGAATCAACTGCTGCCTACATCTGGAGTCTCTTGTAAACATGTATGCACACACAGCACACACATGCACATACATGGACATATCATGCACATACAGGCATACACATTCTCCCTCCCCACCCACCCTGCTCCCTGGTGCTGCCTGACCGAAAGGTGGCCACACTGTGTTCTAATTGTCTGTTTACTCTCTCTCTGGACCTACCAGTTCATTCTTAGATGTAAATAGTGGATAAGACCTAAAGTGTACCTCTCTCTAGAATTCACATAATAATAACCCTCTAGCCTGGTTAGATTTTGGAGTGAAGACTTTGCTGTGGTTTCTAGGGAGGAGAAGGAATTTAAGGGACAAGCCTTGGGGTGTGGGAGAAGACAACTCTTGGCATCTCTGAACTGCACCTGTCAGAAGTTGCCTCCGTTCCTTACTTTTAAATCCCTAGTGCCAGAAAGTCCCATCACTATTTCTACCAGAGTCCTGCAGAATTTGATTCTAAGTGCTATTTGGAGTGTCTTGCAGTCAATAAATACGAGTTTTTATTCACAAAGTCTGATCTTCCCATCCGCACTATGTGTCCTTCAGTCATAGAGACGTGTCTTCTAAGTCTTTATGTCCTCTTCCTCTTCTGTGTACTGATACAGAATTGGCATATTTTACATGCTGAAATGTTTTTTTTTTTAATTATATAAGAACATTATTCAACTTGGGACAGTACCACTAGTAAGTAGGAGGAGGCTTGCATTTGCCTGGGTGGCCTGTGGGCACAGTCACAAGGGAAGGGCCAGCAGAAATGAGTTACCATGTGTTAAAATAATTAATTGGGAAGGTATTAGGCTGAGATGACTCCAGCATGTTGGGTTCCTGCCTAAGTAAACTAAAACCCAACCCAGAGTGAATGGTCATTGACTAAGAAAATGAAACTTAAGCTTAGCCAATCAGGAACTGCCGACTATCCTGTAACTAGAGACTTTCCACTTAACCAATTAATGTTTTTCTTCCTGTTGCTTCCTGAACAACTTATAAAAGTTTTTCCGGTGCCCCCTGGGTGGAGCCCTGAGTTGCTTGCAACTTGGCACATTGTGATTCATGAATCATTCTCTGCTCAAATAAACTCCTTAAAATTTTAGTATGCCAAAATTTGTCTTTCAACACATGCATGAAGGAGATAAACTGGTCAGGGAAGATGAAGCAGGGGTCAGGCTGACTGTGAAACCACAGCATGGTGCTGTGCTGAACAGAAATCAGGGAGGGAGAAGGGGAGGGAGGGGGTGGCTGAGAAGAGCTGAGGACCCAGTAGCATCTGTGTTGGCCCAATGTTGATCTGGGGGACCCAGGATAAAAATTTGGGTCCTGCCTGAAATACCTGGATGATTCCTTGGAGCCTCCCTGAAAAAATCTCTTTCACAAGGAATTAGCAATCAGGAGCCACCCATCTTCTCATCTGAATTTGAAGCAACTCCTCAGTCCAAGCCCTGGGTCCCAGCCACATTGATGACTCACCTCAGATGTGCTGGGAGCTCTTCTCCATCATCACACCTTCCTGAGCAGCTTTTTCTGCCTGGGATGCCCATCCCCGTGTTCTCTGCTTTTCCTTTGAGGCCCAGATTAAATGCTCTTTCTTCTGGGAAGCCCTGCCCAGCCCTCCCTGCCAGCTCCACCTCTAGGCTACAATAATGCCTCTCTACCTGGTACCATAGCTCTTCTCACACGGTATCATGAATGCCTAACAAGAACCAAGTGATTGGCCAGATGTGGCGGCTCACACCTGTAATCCCAACACTTTGGGAGGCTGAGGTGGGAAGATCACCTGAGCCCAGGAGTTCAAGACCAGCCTGGGCAACATGGTGAGAGCCTGTCTCTACAAAAAATTTTTAAAAACTTAGCTGGGCATCGTGGCGCATGCCTGTGATCCCAGCTACTCAAGAGGCTGAGGCAGAGAATGGCTTGAGCCCAGGAGGTCAAGGCTGCAGTGAGCCATGATTGCACCATTAAACTTTAGCCTGGGTGATAGAGTAAGACACTGTCCTGAGAAGGAGGAGGAGGAGGAGGAGGAGGAGGAGGAGGAAGAGGAGGAGGAGAAAGAGGAGGAACAAGAATAAGAAGGAGGAGGAGGAAAAGAGGAAGAAGGAGAAGAAGAAGAAGAAGAAGAAGAAGAAGAAGAAGAAGAAGAAGAAGAAGAAGAAGAAGAAGAAGAAGAAGAAGAAGAAGAAGAAGAAGAGGAGGAAGAAGGGAAGGAGGAGGAGGAGGAGGAAGAGGAGGAAGGGGAAGGGGAAGAAGAATGATTATCCATTAACTTGTTTGAGATTCTTGCATTTACTCAGCCTCTTCTGCATTTACCAGCAGCTGTTCTGGCCATGGCTGCCACAAAATTGAACAGAACATGTGCTGAAAAAACAGAGTCCCACCATGTAAACACACAGTTACAGTGGGCTAGCCAGCTGATGAAGTTCCCGGAGCACACACAGGCTATGGAGAGGCAGCTCAGAGAAAGAACCAAAACATATCAGAGCCTGTCGTGTAGCTCCCTTCACACTTAATGCTAGGAAGCCTCTACTTTGCCTTCAAGGTCACACATGATCCAACCCTGCTGGTCTTGCTCACCCCCTAAACTCCTCCCTTGCTCTCCAGGCTCCAGCCCCATCCCAGCCTTCTACTGTTACTTGAGCACACTAGCTCCTTTCTGTCTCAGGACCAACATATTTGCTACTCCTTTGTCTTGATTATTTCTAGTCACAGTTCCTTCCTGTCTGTAGCCTCAGTGCAAAGGTTACCTCTTCAAAAAAGTAAACAAACAAACAAACCTCTCCTGACCCCCCTATCTAATATTTCCATTGAATACCTGCTGCCCTCACCTTCTGATCGTGAAAAGTGCCCTTTCTGTATTTCTGTTTGTTTATTTGCTCGTTTAGTGTTTCTCCCATTCAATTATCAGTTACAAGGAAGTTTGGTTCTATTCACTATTCTATCCTGAGCTCCTTAAGTGGAATAAAAATTTGCAAAATGGCATTGAGGTCAGCTGTACCAAGTTTTATCTTGAGTTCCAACACAGATAGTCCATATGACCTTCAGCAAGTTATTTCACTTCTCTTAGTCCAGTTTTCTCATCTGTCAAATGCAGGTGAAAATGCTTGCCTTGAAGAGTCATTCTGAGGATGATGACAGATGGTTCTTAAAATTGCTGTCCTGTGATCAGAACTCAGAACATGCTAGGTGAATGTTGAGTAGTTATACACCAGAGGGAGAGCGCCAGCAGCCCATGCCTTCTCTGAGTCCTGATGCCACGGACTTTCTGCTCTAGCTTGAGCCCAACCAAATATTCTCTATGAAATAGAGAAGTGTTTAAGCTCTGAGGATGATATGAATTCCAATTGCAAACTCTCAGCTAAATTCCAGCCCTGTACTCCCAACTATATCAAGTCACCTCAATTTAGGGACTCCACTGTAACCTTCAGCTCAACACATCCAGGACACACACATTGCCTGGTCCTTGCTACTCCTTGCTTTGCACACTCAAAGCAACTGGCAGATAGCGGACAGTACCAACAGTCAACAATGGAATTATAGATTCACTGTGAAGTATCTAGTAGAAAATCACAAGACTTGAGCTAGAATTTAAATTGTAAGCAGCCCAAGGCTTTGTCCCTGCGCAGAGGACACTGAGTTCTGCCTGGGGCTTCTTGGTTGTTTCTAGAGGCTCCATAGCAGACGGACTAGAGAAGAAGCTGCAGGTAGCCTTCTCAGAACTCACCAAGTCTCTTGCATCAAACACTGGACACAGGGTCGAATGAGGCTCTGTAGTAGTTTTCTATGGCTGCTATAACAAATTACCACAAACTTAGTGGTTTACAATAACACAAGTTTATTATTTTAGAGTTGTGGAGGTCAGAAGTCTGAAATGGGTGTTGCTGAGCTGAAATCCAGGTGTCAGCAGAGCTGTGTTACTTCTGGAGCCTCTAGAGGAGAACCCTTTCCCTTGGCTTGTCCACATTCTAAAAACCCCTGCATTTGTTGGCTCAAAGCCCCTGACTCCATCTTCAAAATTAGAAGCATGGTATCTTCCAGTCTCTCTCTGACTCTCCCTTCCTGACTCCATCTCACAAGGACCCTTGCGATTATACTGAGACCACCAGGATAACCCAGGATTGTCTCTTCATCTCAAGATCCTTAACATAATCACATTTGCAAAACCCCTTTGGCCATGTATAGTAACATATGCCCAGATCTTGGGATTAGGATGTGGACATATCTGGGGGGACATTATTCTGCCTACCATAGACCCTGAGCAGAATGAGCTTGATTTGTGGGCACCAGGCTGAAACACAGCCTCCTGTCTCCCTACCGGCTCTGTTCAAAGTAGAACTCAGTACGGGCCGAGGGCTCACTCTCCTTGGTGAGCTGTACTGGCTGCTGGGGCGCTGCCAGGCCACACAGGAACCAGCCAGGCCAGGCAGCAGCCTCGAGCCTGAAGGCGGAGCCTGAGCTTCTCTGGAAGAAGGTGAAGCGTGTGGCCTCTTCACCACCTTTGTACAGTTCCTCAATGTTCACATCCTGTGGGGGCAAGGTGGAAAGCTGCAGAATGAGGGTGCTGATGGAGGTGTTAGCCCTGGAGGCTTCTGGGGCTTGGCCAAAGAAGGACCTGACAGGGCTGGGTTTTACCCAAGGGACTGCCTTCTGCAGATTCTAGAGGGCAAGACTCTTGGTGCTAGGTGCAGAGAGAGATGGTGGAAACCTGAGGGAGGAGGACATGTGGACCTGGCTGGGAATCCACAGATAGGCACAAAGATGCCAGAGCATCCCAGCGGCCAGGCCAGGTCTGCAGTGTCCCCTAGAATGGGGAGAGGCTTCTCACCTCCAGCTGTAGGGAAGGCCCCTCTCCTGTCTCCACACATGCCAGGCAGCGGCTCCCTCCCTGGATCCCCAGGAAGATGGGGACCTTGGTGCGGTCCAGGCCTCTGTTAGGAAGTATGCAGATCTTCTCTAGGAGGGAAGAGAGAGAAGAGTCAAGGGACAAGGGAGGCCCAGGTTGCAGGCTCTTTGCAGGTAAAGGCTCAGGCAGGAAGGAACTGAGCATGGGCACACCTGGCCTGGCCCTGCATGCAGACTGGAGGGTGAGCCAGGACGTCTGCAGGAGTCATGCCCCCTAACTATTAGAGGCCACAGCTGCTCTCTGGCCCTTCTCACTGTCAATGGGGGTAGCTAGCAGCTGACCCTCTGCTGGAGAGGAAAGGGAAGAAGAGAAGGGAGGGCCTATGACAGATGGAGCATGGGGTGGAGGCCCCAGAAGCTCACTCACCTGCACAGCAGTTGTCTGCAACAGGATCTCCCACTAGGAGCTGGCCATCTCTCGTGTATAGAGCCTTCTGATCTGCATATTTAATTCTGAAACAGAATGACAGTGCTGATGGCCCACTCCCTTTATGTACCACTGGCCCCCAAGCCCTGCCACCTCCATGCTCAAGTTGCCATCACCAACTTGAGCATTTGGAGGATTTTCTCTCCTTCACAGGTGGTAAGAGGGGAACGATCACTCCCAAGAGCAGGTAAAGGCCAGGCCAGCTTTAAAGCAAGGAAGGTCTCCTGTGTTCATGCTTTTCAGAGGCTGTGCTTCCTGCCTTGTCATGGCTTGGGGAGGCTTTCAGAGGAGAATGGAGAGCCAATGCCCTCTGACAGAGGGGTAGAGAAAATGTTTCCGGCTTCCTGAGAAATGTCTTAGTGAGGCTCAGATGACTTTAGGATATGGTGAACCTTATCTTAAATTTTTTGGGCCTTCCCTAATTGTTTATAAATGTTTATTCTCTTTAGTGCAGGGATTAATTGAGTGTATACTGAAGTGTGAGTTGCTTTTCAGATATTTTAAAGACTTTAAAGTCATGCAGGTTATTAACTCAGTCACCTGGCTGATTTCAAAGATGCCTGTCAGCCACTGTCAGGGCTGGAGAGCTCTCATTAACCTTTTAGGGCAGAACCTCCGGACCAATTCCACCACCTCCGGGAGATTTTTTTATCTCAATAGCAGCTCATGATAATACCCTTAACTAATGACTGTACCTGTTTAAAGCAGGTTCACTTGCACAATAAAAATAAACTTCCAAAAAGATCCTGGGCTTGCTAACTGGCATTTCCCCTCCCAACTTGACAACCCAGATGTGACAACTCACATGCCAGCAGCATTCTGTTTGGAGACCAGAACCCAGGTTAGTTGTCCTGAAGTGCTGACATCTGTTTTGTCATTTGTGTGCTTCCTATGTATGTGTCTTGCTTCACAGCCAGGCTGTCATCTCCTTGAGACCAGGACTGCTCCCCACCCACCTTGTCCAGGACACAACCCTGGACATTCCAGGGTCCATGGGAGGAGCAGAGAAAATGCATCCCAGAGTCCTACTTTGTTTTTCTTATGCCTCACCTCCTTCCTCAAAGGAGCTTATAACAAAATCACAGACAACAAAGTAGTAAAATATAAGGAAGGATGCAAATCTCAAATGAGATGAAATGTAAGTAAGTGTTAGAAGCCCAAACTGAGAGTAAAGGCCACAGGGACCACCATCAAGATGCTGTCATTGAGATTCAGAACTGTTTCTGAGATTTCAGAAAGGCAGATGGAGCGGCACAGAGGACATGAAGTCTGATTCCTGGCTCTGCTTTTTGGTAGCTGTGTGACATGGGGGAAGTTATTTACCCTCTTTAAGCCTTAGCTTCCAGATCTGTAAAATGGGGTTAATAACACTCCCTTATAGACTTTTTGGGACAGAGATGAGGCAGTAGATTGGCTGGCATCTTGCCGACATTCAGGAAAGAGCTGTTGCTACTGTGGTGATGATGAAGCTTAATTATGGGGCACTTGCAATTTCTAAGGTGAGAAGGAGCCTCATCCTCTGACTCAGCATTCCTTTCCTCTTCCCAAGTGATCCCCAGACCCCCTGGTTGGGAAAGCAGGGACATGCCAGGACAACTTACATGTAGTATCTTGCCATGGGGAGAGAACACATTCCTGCCATCAGTGGTGTCTGGTCCTCGCTGATGGGGAGGAGAGAAGGGCAGTTACAAAAGGAGGCTGGGTGAAGCCAGGGGCAGACATGCTGGGGCTCAGAACCACTCAGCCACAGGCTGCACAGGTACCCCAGGTCATTCACCTATAATTGGCCTGCCAGAATCCACCAAGGCTTCCACCAATCCAGCAGGCTCCAGGCAGCTCTGCTTCTTCCTGACTGAGGCTATCTGGGAGCAAGTCCAGCCACCAGGGACGTGAGCCTGGAACGTGTGTGCTTGCGCTGGTTCTGAGAAACCGGAAAACAGATTCCCCAAATAGCTGAGCCACAACACTTCCCAACCCTGAGATTGGGGTGGTGTGCTGTAGCCTCCCTCACAGTTAGAGGATAAACCCAGCTCAAACCCAATCCCACTGCCCTTTGGGCCAACAGGGCAACACATCCTCGCCCCTATAACTAGTCAAGGGTTAGATAACTACAGCCCAGAGTGAAAGAAGAGAGCACAACCAGAAGGGGTCTCCAGCGGCAGTGAGGCTGGTGGGGTCCCCACAGAGAGTTGGAAAGCATCATTCCTAGCGACTGGAAATGCTTGGCCAAGACTGCTGAAAACAGCCCGTCCAAACTTCCCCATTCTGTTCCAGATGGAAAATGGCACTTGTGTTTTTGAGGGCGAACAATCTAAAGTGAAGATAGTGGCCCAGTATAAATGCCAGGCCACACAGCTTCACATGACTCTGCTCCTTCCCGATGGGTTATCCCGTCCTAGAGCTCTTCCCTAAAATGATCACCTGTTGGAAAGACCAGTCCAAAATTTAGCATGGAATTAAACCCACAGCTAATCAGAAGCTGGAGATTAGCTCAGGAAAGTAATGCAAGTATGACTAGGGCTGAGGTTTACCAAGTAGATCTGATTCTCACCAAATAAGAAGGGAATAGAGAAGAAAAAAATATAAGAAAGCAGAAAATGAGAGAAGAGAAAGGAAGAAGGCAGGTGGAAGAAAGTAATAGGGATCAGGGAGGAATAGAGTGATGCTGGGGGACCTTGCGGGGGCAGGTGAGGAGGAACAGGTGGGTGCTGAAGGCACGGCTTCCAACCACCTCAGCACTCAGGTTCCAGAAACAGGACTATAGCCAAGGAGGCTTTTAGTACTGGGTCTGCCACTGTCACTTTGGACAAGTCATTTTCTGTCCCCAGGCCTTGGGGTATGACTTTGAGACTTAGAGTGAAGGATAATAGGGACTGACAAGTACAAATTCTGGAGGGATATTGGCACTGTGAATCAAAGTCTTAAAGCGTTCTGTATACTTTGTGATTGCATGTGTTTCCCTTACTCTTAGGGAAAATAATGGATTGCCCAAATGTTTACTTACAAAAATGTTCACTGCATAATTTTTTACAGTAGTGAGAAGTTGAAAAAATCTAAATTTTCAGTAATAGATAATTGGCTAAGAAATTATGGTAAACTTCAATAAATAAGGATGTATGTGTTTGTTAAAGATATTGTAGAAGCCTGTTTTATCACCTAAAATTTTTCAAAATATATTAGGTGAAAAATGCAGATTATAAATCAAGTGTACACTATAATTCTATTTAAATCCACACATAGAGAGAGACACATACATAGAAACGTTACTCGTGTTGTTGCACCACTTACCTATGGCTTCGTGAGTAATTTTTTAAACATATCAACAATTTTCCTGTAATGAACATAAATTTCCTTTGTAGCATCAAGTAAGTTTCAACATTTTTTTAATGAAGTGTTCAGTTAAAGTCATTTGCTCCTAAATGTACCTGCCCATCCGCATCACCTGGGGGACTCTGTATAATTACTATTTCCTGGGCTGAAGGTTCTAATTCAGTAGGACTTGGAGTGATTCCAGCAATCAGCCAGGCTGCTTGGGAACTGGTGTACTTTCATTCTTCACACTCATTAATACATATATAAACCACCTGCAGCCTTTCTTGTTAAAATACAGATTCTGATTTTTCAGACCTGGTTTGGGACCTGAGACTGTACATTTCAAATATGCAACCAGGTGATGTCAAATGCCAGCACTTTGAGTCCTAAAGGACCAGACAGTCCCCTAATACAGATAACTCAACAGCATCATGGTCTCAAGGTAAGCCCACTTGGTGATAGGCTTCCCTTGGCCAAACCACTGGGGCTTCTTTGGTTGTGGCAGTAGGACAGTGGGCAGTGTGGTAGCTGTGCCCAGATCTAGGTGGGGCAGACTAAGTGAAGCTGGACAGAAGCTGATGACTCCCACTCTGGGTCAGTGTCAGCTCAAAGAGTTGGAAGAAATTCAGTGCTGGTCCAGTCCAGCTGGATCCCATGGGCCCTAGAAACCTCCCATTCTGGCACAGTCAAAATGTACAGTGTCTCTCCCAAAGGCTCCCCTATTCAGCTCCCTCTGCCTGGGTTCTGATAGATTGTGATGAAGTGAGTAGGAGTAGGAAGCTAGTGTCTGGTCCATTAGAGAGCCTGGGTCTTGGTGCTGAGCCTCTGCTGTGTGCCAAGTCCTTCCCAATGTGCCACATGCCTCATCCCCAAAGCTTCCCCTCCCTATTGTCCTCAAATGACTTTTCACTGAACTTCAGTCTGTATCCCTCTTTTCTTCCTCTCATTTCTCCCTGGACATGGCATCTGGCTCTCAGACATCCTCAATTCACCTGTCCTGGCTCAAGCACCCCTACCAACTAAACTTGGGCTTTCCCGATGTTCTTTTGCACAGCACACTATCCTATCCTCCCCTCATTCTCCTGCACAGTATCTATGTGGGATGTTCTCTCCAAGACCAATATTAACTTCTGTGGAGCTAGATCCAAAGATTCTTTTGATTCCTTTGATATTTGGTCATTGCCTCCTTGGAACCCTTGACATTGAATGACTCCCTTCACACCTCTTTCTCCCATTGTAGATTTCACCTCCTTCTGGGACCACTCCTAAGGCTAACAAGATCCTAAGCACTTCTATTTCATATCATATGAACCTGCAATTCATTGACTTCTATAGCTGCAATGATCATCTTGGGCTAATGCCTCCCAAATGCAGACTGCACATCCCACTTTACCTCCTGCAGCCTACAGGACAGTTCACTTTGGACATCCTGCTGACATCCAAACACATATATTTAAGATTAAGTTAATTATCTTCTCCCAGCCCACACATTCCTCCCAATTTCATTTGTCTCATTGTCATAATATTCCTCTCACCAGTGATATTCAAAACCTGAGACTCATTGACAATATCTCCCACTTCTCCTGACTCATGTCTAACTTATCAAGTCCCTATAGGTTCTTTCTTTAAAATACAACTTTGTGTTCTTAATCGCCATTACTACTGTACTTGTATTCCTGGTTTTTCTACCTTTCATTCATTCCAACCTATGTGAGGAATCTGGACCCACGTTCTAAAGGCTTTTTTCACCACATCCCTGCCCAGCTCTAGAATCCACAGTGATTGACTATTTTGCTACCATTTGACTCTGATTTTCTTGTGTGATAGCATCTCACTTCTCCATGGACACCAAACCATGCCTCCTGGCAACATAATTCCTTTCTTATCTTCTCAGTGGAGATACTCACAGGTGTCCCATTGTTCTCCCTGCCTCAAAAGTCACCCCCTCTCATTGTCATCCATTCAGATCTTTTGATATTAAGATCACTGGAGATGGTATCAATATAGATGGGTTCAGTATCTAGTTCTATCAAATTAATTACCAGTGCAGAGTTACAGCTTAGACATATGGGGTTATGTCTTTTAACCTCCAACCCTCAGTTTCAGCATCTATAAATTAATGGGATTAGATTATGGGGTTATGAAGGTTCTTTCTAGGCCAAATTCATGGGATTAGATTACATGGTTTTGAAGGTTCTTTCTAGGCCAAACTATTTATAATTCCATGAGTCAGAGTTTAATGAATCTTTCCTTTACTATTGTAACTCTACTCTGAGCTCCTATTAAATTTTACTGTATTATTTATTGTTGTACATAAAGACATTTATTTCCCTTATAAAAGTTAATAAGATCTTGAAGTCATGAAGCATGGCTTATAGCTCACTTGAAGCTCTCTCCAACCACCCTAATTGAAATACCCTGGTCCTTATGGCCAGGACATAGAAACACACACAGCAGACTTTGACTGGAAAGGCTGAGTCCTAGACCTAGCTCTGCTACCAATTTATCTTGCCACCTTTTATCCCTGGCCCTTCAACTTATTATCATTGGATGGAAAGATTGAGTAAGCTATCTTTCAAAACTGTTTTAAGTTTCACAATACAATTTTATGCAGAATTCTAATGATTGTATAAAGGATAAAGGGCACCTGTTTTGCTGACACAGGAAGCCGTGGAGACCTGCTAGTATTTCTCTTGCCTACAAAGAAGACACTGAGGAGCTCCAAAGGAGCAATAAATAAATAAATAAATAAATAAAAATTTTAAATAATAATAATAAAAAAAAACAACTCTTAAGCTTCCACCAAACACAGTTTGAATACCACTGGCCCAGATGGTTTCTTTTGAGATTACTTTCTAAAGTCAGTAGTTCTAAGTAGTTAAAAAATCTTGATTTGGCTTAACCTATTCCTTCTCCTCAAATCCCTTTATGTGCTCCTAAATGTTTTTGATGTCCCACCATGTTCTATGAGGGGAATATCTTGTTACCTAGACAGCTTGCCAGGAGGAGTGAAGGGATAGAGGGCCTATCAGAGATATTGACAGGAGAGAGCAGAAAAGAAAGAAAAGAGAGAGAGAATACTGCCTGTCCATCACTGACCTGCAGATCCTGGGTGCCTGGAACCCTTATCCCTGGAGACTCCAACTGATTTCTCCAGTGCATTGCACTGTGTTTATATTCTCTGGTAAGGGTGGGTCAGGCCTGCACCAATCTCTATAATTGGCTGCAGGACATGAAGGAAGAAGAGTCTGGGGATTTCACAACGTCTTTGATACAGTATGAATAATAAGACGGTGGGAATATTAATGAGCATTTGTTGAAGGGGGAGAGAGTCGTCCATAAAGCCTTGGCAGAAACAAGGTATGGGGCCCCTGCTCTGTACCTACTGTCATTGACTATGTTATTAGTGGGTTTGCAGCCAGATAAACAGTGCTGGGGGTCAGACATCTTTGGTGCCCCGTGAGGCTCCATCCCAGGCTTGAAGAGCTGGTGAATGCAAGAGAGTATGTCTGGCAAACCCAAGGACAGAATGAACTCTGATGCCTGAATCCAGGCTGTGGCCAGACAGCCAGAGTAAGAGAAGGGGCTGATAGCACTGTGAGTGTGGCTCTGTTTGGAAAGATGAGAAGGGAGTCTCTGCTTTTCAGTGAGTTTAATTAGCTGGTACCATCTTGATGGGACAGAACATCTAAGGAAACCCAACTGCAAAGATACTGACCTCAGATTCACCTTGAGACTGAGCAGCCATCATGTGCCATGAGAAATATGACAGTGTGAGCAGAGCACACAGGAAAGAACACTCAGGTCTCTAATTGACATTACTTGACTCAATTCATCCATCCATCTACCCACCCAGCCACCCATCTGTTCATCTATCTGCCCATCAGTCCATTCTTCCATCCATCCATCATTCATCCATCCATCCATCCACCCATTTGCCCATCCATCCATCCATCCACCCTTCTGTCCTTCTGTCCATCCATCCATCCATCCATCCATCCATCCATCCATCTATCCATCCATCACAAAGGTGGAGAAGCTTAGGTATAATGTTCTCTGGAAACTAACAACCTTATTGTAATTCTTCCTCTTTGGTCATTTGCAAAGTTCCACCAAGGACTTCTTGAGGAAGTGGGATAGGTGGGTCTAAGACTCAGATACCTACAGGATGAGAAATGAGAAAAGATGGGCAGAAATGGGACCAGATTTCTGCTTTCTGAGGCCAGTAATCATTCTTCTTCCACTGTCCCAATCTCTCACCCTTCTGTGGGAAGAATTAAAGCATGAGTTACTATGTCAGGCAACCAATGAGTGTTTACCCAGCATTTACACTGCTGTGTGACAAAGGCATTCAATACACAGTCCCTGTTGTTAAGTAGTTTTACAGTCTAGCTGAGGAACTAAGTCATAAACACTTAAAAGGATAATTAAGAAGACCAGACTCTCTAAGCTGTGGGCTAAGGGCATGTTGAAAACAATAGTGTCAGAGAAGCTCCTTGGGCAAAAAAAAATCTTAAAATTGAAAGGACTTTAGGCCGGGCGTAGTGGCTCATGCATGTATCCCAACACTTTGGGAGGCCAAGGCAGGCAGATCACTTGAGGTCAGGAGTTCAAGACCAGCCTGGCCAACATGGTGAAACCTCGTGTCTACTAAAAATACAAAAATTAGCCAGACATGGTGGCATGCACCCATAGGCCCAGCTACTCAGGAGGCTGAGGCAGGAGAATCACTTGAACCTGGGAGGCAGAGGTTGCAGTGGGCCAAGATCTCACCACTGTACTCCAGCCTTGGCGACAGAGTGAAACTCCATCTCGTAGACGTGCAATCATAGTCTCCCTCCAATTGGAGAAATCTGTGCTATGGCATCCCTGAGAAATTGGTTAATTAGGCTCTGCCTCAACACCTCAGGGTCAGGGACCACACAACCTCTTGAAGAAGCACTACCAATGTTTGTGGTCTTTGTGGTTAAAATATGGGGGTCATATAGGAAAAACAGCCTCCACATAATTTGCACCCATTGGTTCTGCTTGTGTGTTCTTAAATTACACAGAACAAGCATATTCTTCTACTTGGCAAGCCTTTAAGTGCTTGAAGAGGGCTCCCTGTGCATTGCTTTTTTCAGGATAATACCTCCCACGTTGTAGCCTCTTCCCTACAGCCTGACCTTGGAACATTCTCTGCTCCTCAGTGTCTGCAATTGTACAAATCCCGCATGATGTGAGTATTGCATCTCTGTAAATACAGGTTCAGACCAGTGATTTATAACAAAATTGCAGAAATCCAAAGCCACTAACTCTTTTTCATTTGTATGGTCATGATGTCCAGCCTGTACATTCCTGAAGGAGGAATCTTATATTCCTCCTTTTACTACTGACTTGTGTCGGCTCATCCTGGCTAAAGCTCTTCTGAGTTCTGTCATTCTACAAATGAGGAAGCAACAAATTTAGGCTGGAGAAACCTTCAAGAATGAGGTGGAATTTAAGCTGCTCCCTTAAGGGTGGGCCTGTTTAGATGGGTGGAGGAGAGGGATAGAATATTCCAGGGTGGAGAAATAGTTTCAACATTATATACTCATTGTGTTTCCATTATGTGCCAAGCATTATGCAAGGTGCTGAGAGACAAACTTGTATGTCCCTAACCTTAAGGTCATCCCAGGGGCCACAGACTCCAAGTTAAGGTACTACAGTGCAGGGAGGTACGCACAAAACATTGCCAGATCAGAGAGCTGGGGGGGTCTCAACTCAGTAAAAGCTTCTTGGAGGAGGTGACATCTTAGCAGGGTATTGAAAGATGAGAGATTTATCTAGGCAGAGAGGATGGATGGAGGACCCAAAAGCAGAACAACACAAGTTCTGGGCCCATGGACAAACAGAGTGTGAACAGGGTCTGAAACACAGCCTGGCATCTGGAGCTCGTGTTCTTGGCAGCCCTGAGAGGCCTGGGGTAGGAGCTGTGCTGCCTGTTGCCTGAGGACTTCAGTTGGATCTGGGCTGGAGCTGGCGAGGCCCATAGAGGCAGCCCCATCTGTCCCGGCCACCTCCTTGCTAGTGCCTCAGTGGACTCTCAACCTACCAAGCTGGTCCAACAGGTGAGGTGCAGGTGGAATACCTGGGGCTCAGATATGGGCTCCTCCTCTGGTTTCTGCTCCCATTCCCCAGGATTTGGGTGGGGACACTGGAGTCGATTCCTGGCACATAAGACTAGAGGATCTCAACCTTGCAGAATCAGGTGATTCAACAAATGTTGTATTATTAGCTTTTAAATAGAATATTTGGGTGAATGAAGGATAGTTGTTCATTGTAAGAAAGAAAATAAAAAGTATTGGAAAAAATTGCAATAATAAAACGAATGCATTTGTTTCTCTTTCTCTGCATATTAGTTATCTATTGCTGCATAACACATTAGACCAAAACTGAGCAACTTAAAACAACAAACTTTGATTATCTCACAGAGTCTCTGCTTCTAGGTTCACTCATGTGGCTGTGGGCAGGAGACTTCATTTTTTACCACATAAGTCTCTTTACAGGCCTGCTCATAGCATGGCAGCTAGCTTCCCCCAGAGCGAGTGAGCCAAGATAGATTGGAGGGCAGTGGGTGGCAGAGAGAGAGAGCTCAAGTAGAAGCTGCAATGTCTTTTATAACCTAATCTTGGAAGTGGCAGGCCAGCACTTCTGCCATATTCTATTAGTCACAAAGACAACTCTGGTATATTGTGGGAGGGGATACACACAGAATGTGAACACGAGGAGACAGGGATCATTTTAGCAGCTGTATTCGTTTTCGAGAGCTGCCATAACCAATTATCCTTGGTGGCTTAAAACAGTCGAAATTTATTCTTTCTTCATTCAGGAGGCTAGAAGTCTGAGATTAAGGTTTCAGCAGAGCCGTGATCCCTCTAAAAGCTCTAAGGAAGAATTCTTCTTTGCATCTTTCAAGCTTCTGATGGTTGTCACAATCCTTGGTGTTTCTTGGCTTGTGGCCGCATAACTCCAATCTCTGCCTTCGTCTTTACATAGTCTTCTTCCCTGCATCTCCTCTGTGTCTCTGTGTCCTCTCCTTTTCATACAAGGATACCATTCATATTGAATTTAGGTTTACCTTCATCCAGCATGACCTCATCTTAACTAACTGCATCTGCAGAGACTTTATCTCCAAATAAGCTCACAGACTGAGATTCCAAGAAGGATGTGAATTTGCAGGGGACACTCTTCAATCAGTACAGCAGTCTTCTTAGAGACTGGATCCCAAGCCTTGCAATCCCAGGGCCTGTGATCCTTCTAGGAAAGAATTACCAGATGATTTTTGTTCTTTAAGTTCCTTACCCAGGAGATTCCAGCCACACAAACTCATCACAGCCTCCTCCTCAGTGGCTTTGCTGAGATCTGTTTCCTGATCACTACTACAACAAACCAGAGCAGCAGAGCTCAATTCAGTTTGAATTTAACTCTGGGAAAGTGGAGGCTGAGGGCAATCAGAGATGATGTCTACTCTGGGTACCTCAAGATTAATTTCTTTTCTTGTTATTATACAAGCAATTGATCTTCATCGTAGAAAAATTAGGAAATACAGATAAATTAAAAGAATTAAAAGAAAAATCACCTATACTGCCACCACCCTGACATTGCTGCAATTGAAGTAAACTCTTCCAGACCTTTTTTCTATGAAGCAATATATAAATAGGTATTTTTAAATTAAAATAAATTGCAATATATGCCACTTTGTAAGTTGCTCTTCTCAGTATGTCACAAGCACTTTTTCATGGGAATAGAGACCAGCATCTGGGATTTTGGTTGGATCTTGGGTTTTTAAAAAAGGATCGGCATGCCCTGCTTATTTTTTGTCTTCTGAGCTCGAGCCATTTCCTCTGACATCACCACCTCCTCAGGCCCACAGCAAGAGGATGAGGGTAGAGATAGAAAAGGTAGCATACGACAGTGTCAGGATTAAAGGGAAGGGGGTGGGGCTGGGCCGAGGGTCATGGATCCCTAACTCTATGACCACCTCCCTCTCCTGCACAATGGTGAGTGACAGGACTTCAGGTGGAGAGCTACTGACCCTGTAAGGCTCAACTGGGGACGGGTTGGCCTGTGGGGCTCAGGGTAACACTGGTCAGTTACCATTAAGCAGGAATGATTCCCACCACTCCTCCACCCAACCCCCATAGAAATATTTTCATATTATTCCCAGTTTACCCCACATGGTTTTTACAAGGTTCCACAGCAGTAGCACCATCCAGCAGGGGAGGACCGGGGACTGAGCTCCAAATCTCAGAATTTACCCAAACTGGGAACCAAAAGAGAAGGTGCCCAGTAAGTCAGAAGTGGGGGTCCTGAGAGCAGAGAGAGTGATCGTCTGCCATGGGTCTCCTCCACTCACCCCTCACCCAAGCTGGTCTGCCCAGGGAGTTCTGGGGGGCATATTGCCCTAGTCACACTGCTGGAAGTAGAAGTCTGTGATGGGGGCATTCCAGCCGGCATTGTCGGGAAGCTGGGTGAGTCTGACAGGCTGATCAGCTTCAGGCACCGTGCACAGGAACCAGCCCGGGTAGGCGGCCGACTCGAAGCTGGAGGTGAGCCCCATGTCCCGCCGGTAGAAGGTGAAGCTCTTGGATTCCTTGGCACCAAGATAGAGTTCCATGATGTTCACTGGCTGCCAGCAGAGGAGGGCAGGAAAGGTGAGGGCAGAAGCAGGGGCAGAGGGAGGGCTGGCCAGGGTCTTTAGGGAGGAGGCAGAGCTGCCATCAACAGAATCCCGCCAGGGTGTCCCACAGCACCAGGGCTGTGGGCTGCCCAGCTTCAGTGGGCTCAGCATTTGTGGCTCAGTCCCCAGTGAGGATGCCCCAAGTCTCACCTCTAGTGTTAGAGTCGGCTCCTGCCCCGCCCCACATGACAGGCACTGGCTTCCACCCTGGACGCCCAGGATGACGGGGGACAGGCTGGCATCCAGCCACCGATTGGGGACCACGCTGATCTCTTCACCTGTGGGAAGGAGGCCAGATCAGGGCCCTGGATGCCTTTCCCTCCTTCTGCCACTGGCCTGGGCTCTGGGGCACAGGACTGCTGTGAGACGGCCTGCTCCCAGCCTGAGCAGAAGGGAGGCCTCTCAGCAGCTGTCATGACATGGCCTCTCCAGTCCACTGGCCCAGAGTGGACATCAAGGCATGGAAGCACATTGTACCACCTCCACCCCACCCTCTAGTTCAGGGTCAAATCTTCAAGCCTCTATACCCCAAAATAGATGCAACTCTCTCCTTTAAAAAGGTCCCTTGGGTCTCAGGCCTTTTTCTGAAGCCTGTCTTGATAAGCCCCCATTTGGAGTTGCTTGGACAACTTTCTACACCCTGTGAGGCTGCTGAGAGCAAAAGAGGGTCTCATTCCTCTCTCTACATCCCCTCACCACCTACATACATCAGACACATATATGCACACCTAAATACACACACAGATACATGCATGCACACATATACATATACACACACATGCTCACACATTCATACCTGCATTCACACATACACGGTTATGCACAGATACATTCATGCACACATATGCTTACACATATATGCCTGCATGTACACGTACATACACCAGTAAGCACACACATACACATATGTATGCCAGAATATCTACCTGGCATCTGTGCTCAGCAAATGTGCACCAGGTGGGCAGGTGTGAGCTATTTTAGAGAGGTACCTGTTGCAGTGCATGGGGCAGAGTGAGCAAGCAGGAGGTCCAACAATGCCACCTGTTCTCTGGGTCCCTCCACTCTGAGTAACTGAGGATCTTCAGAGAGCAGAGGGGACCCAGGGTGGAGAGGCAGAAACTGACTCCCATATGGGAAAAAAGGTATACAGAGTTTACTTTAGTTCTCTGCTTGGTACTGGCCCCCAGGGAATGCAATGTTTGACCTAAATCCACCTGTAAGGGAATGACAAGACAAGCCTCTTGGAAAACATTCCCACTTCTGCATAGAAGCTCCAGGTGGCCCCAGAGCCTGTGTCTTCATTTTGCTGAGAGGTGTGGTATTTTATTTGCCTTTGCTTAGAGGCTGGTTTGTGCTGCCCAAATGCCTGGGCTCTGTAGGCCTGTGCTCATCTGTATGTCTATTCTAAGCCCTCTTCAGGCCACCTCCCTTCAGAGTGTATAGAGACCAAGGAAAGTGGGTCATGTTTCGTCACCAACCTTTAATGACCTTCCCTGCATGCAGCCCTCCAGCTAGAAGCTGGTTATTATGCAGATAAAGAACCTTCAATGCCGAGTCCTTCATTCTGAAACATCAGGAAGGGGTGAGGACTACATTAGGGGGAGGGTGTACACTCCAGCATGCCTTCGGTCCACAGAACACCCTGATCTCAGGCATTTTGTCTCTCTTTCTTCCTACTGTGCCAGAAGTAACAGCAGAGCCTTCTCTCCCAGCCCTGCTGGGCTCATGCCCTACCAGGAGGATGACCCCACAGTCTCCCACTGGAGTCTGTGGTTTGCTTCTTCACCCTATTCCACCTTTTCTGCCCCAACCCATCTCCTATTGGAAGAAAAGCTGCACAGTGAGTCAGAGCCCTAGGTTCTTGCCTCAGCTCTGCCTCCAGTGCTGCTGAGTCGCAGCAGACAACTCTCTGGCCCACTCTGGGCTGGAGCCTCCCCATTGCTACACTAAGATGATGGGTTGGATAACACCCAAGCTTCTTCCAGATGAAAGCCTGATTCTTCAGTTCTTCAAGATACATGTATTTCTATTTGGCCATATATTCCTTATTAAGTGAGGAGTTTCTTTAAATTTAAATTTCTTTTATTTTATTTTTCAAAGTTGTTTCTCATCTATGAACTCAGCTGATTTCCTGACATCTTATAAGGAGAAAGATGTATCCTAAAGTGGGTTTCTCCAAAAGTTATATGGGGGGAAAGGATGCAGTATAAAAATTGGGTCGATGCATCACTAAATATGATTCAACAAGTTGCCTTACTTCAGAAAGTCTCAGAGTCACTCATATGCTGAGCTGTACTGTGGTTCTCTTATGAGAGGATGTAGAAAGGAGAATTCCCTGCATTTACTTGATCAGAGAGCTCTACTGTGTAAAGCATCACCTGGATGCCTCTATGGGACTCCTCTAACAGAGTCCCATAGAACACATTATGGGAAGTGCTTTATTAGACTGAGAGAAAGGACCACTCTCATCCTTTGTTGTAAAGCCCAGAGCATGGCAGAGTGTCTGACTTGGTACATGCCAGTGGGTGGACAGACTGACTGATGGTCATGGTTTTGTTTTATTATTATCCCCAAAGAGCAGCAGGGCAGTAGGGGCACAAGAGTGGGTGAGCTGACATTAATTCGCTGTGCTGGGGGTCAATGGCAGAGCTCTGAGCTGGGATCCTGGCTCCCTTTCCCACCTTGGATAGACTTGGCTGCAGCTCTAGACTGGGTGGTTCACTTGTCCCCCTCAGCATCAGGGAACCCTTGTGAGATGGCTTGCCCCAGTCCTGGCCCTGTTTGAAAAAGGCTGGGAAAACTTCTCTAAGAGCAGTGAGGTGCTAGTCACAATTTCCCAGCTGCAATGGCAGCCCCTCCCTTCCTCCCTCCTGCTCGGAACTGGACAACGGGTCTATCCAGAACTCACTTCCCCCAGAGGACCTCCAAACCAGGGCCTCATACACTCACCGGAAGCACAGCGCCCCACTCAGGACCATCTTGAGCTCCACAGGGTATAGACTCCCCTATTTTGGAATAAACAACAGAAAATCATGGAGAGAGAGGCTGAGTTGGCTGGGGTCTGGGGAGCAAGCAGCCGCACCAAGCCCCCTAGCATGTGAACAGCTTCCACAGAGCAGATTCTGGGTCTGGGATAAGGAGACAGCTCTGGCCCCACCAGCACCCCAGAACATACCTCAGAATGTTCCTTTCTCCTGGCAGGAACTGTGGAGTCTGCTTGCTCCTGCAAGGATGCCTCAGCCTTTTAAGTAAGGCCTAGGGAGGGGCCCTGAAACCGCCAGGACCTGAGGAGGAGCAGGATTTCCAGTGTGATTTCACACCACCCTAAGTTGCCAGAAACACTTGCTCCTCATTATCTGTCATGGGGAGGGAAGCTTCTGGAGACAGTTCCTTCCAGCAATTTTGAAGAACTTCCTTGAGGCTTTCCAGCTCTTTGTGAGCATTCGGCTTTTGCATCTCAGGAGCTTCCAGACCCTAAGAGTCAGTGTCCATGGCAGCTCAAGGAAAGCATGACTTTCTTTCCTCCCAGCCTCTCTCCGTTTCTTCCTTCTCTCCATCTTTCATTCACTCAATCCCTCCCTCTTCCCTTCCTTTCCTTCTTTCCCTCCCCATTTCCTCCCTTCCTCCCTCATTCCCTTTCTTACTTACCTTTTTCACTCCTTCCTTCACTCCTTCCCTTCTCCCTCCTTCCTTCCTCTGTCTTTCCTGCCTGCCATTGCCAGGCCTACGGGAGATGCTGGAGGTGGGACTCTCCTGCTTAGGGAATATTCAACCTACATGTTCATTGTAGAAAAACCTGAAAATCCAGATCAGCCACAATGAAAAATGTGAATACTTGTCTTTTGTGAGCGCATCATCAGAAAACCAATGACAACACTTTTTCCTCCCCACACATACACATGTAACTATAGACAGCTTTCATACAACAGATTCACAAAACCTATACTTTTTCCAACCTCATTTTTTCATGTAGCAAAATAGCAAAATATCTTTCCATACTAAATATGAATAATGACATGCTTGAATAGCTGTATAGTATTTAATTATATCACTGTAACATTATTTATTGAAATCTATCCACTGTTATTTGTCTTTTATATATTTTTCTCTTTTTTTTGCTATTGAATATCATGTTGTGACAAACATCTTTGTATTAACATGTTTGCTTATGTATCTGAGTATTTCCTTAGAAAGTAAAATCTAGCTCATGCCATCTATAATTCTGTAAGTGATCTTTCCTGAATACCTAATTGATAAGATAATATGTAATTGTGAAATAGTTAATGCAGTTTAAATACCTCCATGCACTCTGTGTGATGGATCTGAAATAAAGGTAAGAGTCAGTGCACAAAAAACAATTTAATTATATCTTGAATAACACGAGTGGCTCCCGGCCCTACACGGATTACTATTTATCAATAATTTATTGTTAAAGCATACATTTTAAAGAAATGGTATTCAGACATATGAGCCAAGAGGTCCTACAAGTGAGTGAGAATAAATAAAATATTAAGTTGTTCAAAAGACAGAAAATAATCTATGATTTTCATAATGCCACTAATATGATAGACAGTTTTCAAAAAATAAAATTAATGTAGAAACTGCCTTGTACAAAATTATTAAATTACAAATTGACCAAATAGAAATGACAGTTGAAATAAGATGAAATGAGACAAGCCTGGCCAACATGGAGAAACCCCACCTCTACTGAAAATGCAAAAATTAGCCGGGGTGGTGGTGCACATTTGTAATCCAAGCTACTCAGGAGGCTGAGGTGTGAGAATTGCTTGAACCTGGGAGGCGGAGGTTGCAGTGAGCCAAGATTAAGCCACTGTACTCCAGCCTGGATGACAGAGCAAGACTCTGCCTCAATATATAAATAAATAAATAAATAAATAAATAAATAAATAAATAAATAAATA
>NC_045448.1:92746351-92782720 GCF_002776525.5 Piliocolobus tephrosceles | reverse complement strand
AATAAATAAATAAATAAATAAATAAATAAATAAATAAATAAATAAATGGAAACGATGACTGTGTATACTGTCAATATCATATGAAAACATTATCAAACAGTCCTCACCAACAATAAGTTCTCTGTGGACCTATCCCTTTGTTTGACTTACTAATTAGGTCCCAGACTGTGAAATTAGCCATGAACTAAGAGAACATTGATAAACTACACATTATTCCTGTCTGATAGAAAAGATAACTCCAAAGGGTGCACTTTTATTGCCTGACAAGTCATAAAGCTGTCTTTAAAAACGTAACTTAGCCAACCTATTTCAGCCTTTATTTATTGACTGATGGTATAAACCTCCATTCCCTGAACTATCTTTTGATAATTAGCTTTATAATCTTGCTGATTCCCTCACTTATGAAAAACAGTAAATCTTTGACACATGCTCACTATACGTTTGTATGAGAGTCAAGTTTTGAACTTTTGAAAAATAAACTTTGGCACTACTAAAGACAATGCCACCAATTCACACACCATGTGTGACTGTTTTAAAATATATCCATGCATTCTTGGAAACTTCATCTTTAAGAAGGTGATATGGTTTGGCTCTGTTCCCACCCAAATTTCATCTTGAATTACAGCTTCCATAATTCCCGTGTGTCATGGAAGGAACCCAGTGGGAGGTAATTGAATCATGGGGGCAGGTCTGTCTTGTGCTTGTCTCATGATAGTGAAAAAGCCTCATGAGATCTGATGGTTTTATAAAGGGGAATTTCCCCACACAAGTTCTCTTGCCTGCCATCATGTAAGACATGACTTTGCTTTTCTTTCATCATCTTCCACCATGATTGTGAGGCCTCCCCAGCCATGTGGACCTCTGAGTCAATTCAACCCCTTTTCTTTATAAATTACCCAGTCTTGGTTGTGTTTTTATTAGCAGCATGAGAACAGACTGATACAGTAAATTGGTACTGGGAGTGGGGTGCTATGTTACATGATGAACATAGCAGTATGATAAAGGCATTGCAGTTTCCTCCTAGCTCTTAGATCACTCACCTGGACAAAGCCAGCCGCTATGTGATAAGGACATTCAAGCAGCCCTATGGAGAGACCCACGTGGTGAGAAACTGTTTTCTCCTGCCAAGAGTCTGTGAATGCACAATCTTAGATGCAGATCCTCCAGCCCCAGTCAAGCCTTTAGATGACTGAAGCCCTGGCTGACATCTTTCCTGTAACCTAATGAGACACCCTGAGCCAAACCCTCCAGCCAAGCCAGTTTTCTCATTCCTGACTCTCAGTCTTTGTTAAATAATAATTTTTTCTTGTTTTAAGCTGCTAACTTTGCTGATACTTTGTTACACAGCAATTGGTAACTAATATACCTTGACATCACTATTGGCACTTTGTCACTTTAATAATTTGCCTGTTACCCAGCAATTTGGAACTGGGTAAAAGGCAGAGGTTGAAACACTTTAGAGGGCTCAGAAGAAGATAGGAGGATGTGGGAAAGTTCAGAACTTACTAGAGATTCACTGAATGGCTTTGACCAAAATGCTGGTAGTGATATGGACAATAAGGTCCAGGCTGAGGTGGTCTCAGATGGAGATGAGGAACTTGTTGGGAACTGAAGTAAAGGTGACCCTTGTAAAGAGACTGGCAGCATTTTGCTCCTGACCTAGAGATCTGTGGAACTTCGAACTTGAAAGAGATGATTTAGGGTATCTGGCAGAAGAAATTTCTAAGCAGCAAAGCATTGAAGAGGTTACTTGGGTGCTGATAACATTCAGTTTTATGTATTCACAAATATATGGTTTGGAATTGGAACTTATGTTTAAAAGGGAAGCAGAGCATAAAAGTTTGGAAAATATGCAGCATGAAGATGAGATAGAAAAGAAAAACCCATTTTCTGAACAGAAATTGAAGCTGGCTGCAGAAATTTGCACAAGGAAAGAGAAGCCAAATGTTACTCACCAAGAAAATGGGGAAAGTGTCTCCAGGGCATATCAGAGGTCTTCACAGAAGCCCCTCCCATCACAGGCCTGGAGGTCCAAGAGGAAAAAATGGTTTCATGGGCCAGACCCAGGGCCTTGCTGCTTTGTGCAGTCCCACGACTTGGGGTGACTTGCATCCCAGCCACTCCAGCCTTGGTTAAAAAGGGCAAGGCTACAGCTTGGGTCATGGCTTTAGAGGGTGTAAATCCCAACCCTTGGCAGCTTCCACATGGTGTTGCCTGTGGGTGCACAGAAGTCAAGAACTGAGGTTTGGAGCCTCCGCCTAAATTCCGTAGGATGTTTGGAAATGTCTAAATGTCCAAGCAGAGGTGTGCTGCACAGGCAGAGCCCTCATGGAGAACCTCTGCTAGGGCAGTGCAAAAGGGAAATGTAGGATGGGAGCCCCCACACAAAGTCCCCCCTGGAGCACTGTCTAGTGGAGCTGTGAGAAGAGGGCCACCATCGTCAAGATCCCAGAATGGTAGATCCACCGACAGCTTACACTGTGTGCCTGGAAAAGCCACAGGCACTCAATGCCAGCCCATGAAAGCAGACAGGAGGAGGGCTGTACCCTGCAAAGTCACAGCAGTGGAGCTGCCAAAGACTATGGGAACCCACCTCTTGCATAAGCATGACCTGGATGTGAGACAGAGACTCAAAGGAGGTAATTTTGAAGCTTTAAGATTTGACTGCCCTGTTGGATTTTGAACTTGCATGGGGCCTGTAGCCCCTTTGTTTTGGCCAATTTCTCCCCTTTGGAATAGCTGTATTTACCCAATGCCTGTATTCCCATTGTATTTAGGAAGTAACTAACTTGCTTTTGATTTTACAGTTCATAGGCAGAAGAGACTTGCCTTGGCTCAGATGAGACTTTGGACTGTGGACTTTTGAGTTAATGCTGAAATGAGTTAAGACTTTGGGGGACGGTTGGGAAGGCATGATTGGTTTTGAAATGTGAGGACATGTGATTTGCAAGGAGCCAGGGATGGAATGATATAGTTTGGCTGTGTCTCGACCCAAAGCTCATCTTGAGTTGTTGCTCCCATAATTCCCATATGTCATGGAAGGGACCCAGTGGCAGGTAATTGAATCATGAGGGCAAGTCTTTCCTGTGCTATTCTCATTATAGTGAATAAGTCTCATGAGATCTGATGGTTTTATAAAGGGGCATTCCCCTGCACAAACTCTCTTCCCTCCTGCCATGTAAAATGTGACTTGGCTCTTCCTTCATCTTCCATCATGATTGTGATGCCACCTCAGCCATGTAGAACTGTGAGTCAATTCAATATTTTCCTTTATAAATACCTAGTCTCAAGTATGTCTTTATTAGCAGTGTGAGAACAGACTGATACAGAGAGGCAGTTTAATTACCCTTCTCTTGAGTATAGACTGGACTTAGTGACTTTTTACTAATGAGTATGTTACATGGTGAACACTTCTAAGACCAGGTCATAAAAGGCATTGCAGTTTCCTTCTTGCTCTTAGAACACTCACTTGGATGAAGCCAGCTGCCATGTGATAAAGATATTCAAGCACTCCTGTGGAGAGGCCCACATGCTGAGAAACTGTGGTTTCCTGCCAACGGTCTGAGTGAGCAATCTTAAGCAGATCTTCCAGCCCCAGTCAAGCCTTCAGATGACTAAAACCTTGGCTGACATCTTTCCTGCAACCTAATCAGACACTCTGAGCCAAACTCTCCAGTCAAGCCAGTTTCCTTATTCCTGACTCTGTCTTTGTTAAATAATATTTTTGTTTGTTTGTTTGTTTTAGGCTGCCAGGTTTGCTGATAGTTTGTTACACATGTATTAGTAACTAATACACTTTGACATCACTATTGGCAAGTTCCTACCCCTGTTGTTTTTTTTTGTTTTGTTTTCCACTGTCTTCAGTGGGTATGCTCTCATCCAAGCAAATATCTCAGTTCTTCATGGGCTTTATATGCCCTGGAAAATGTCACAGCCTACAGAGAAGCAATGTTCCCCATGGTGACTTGGGACCATCCTCACCTTTTTGAGTATGGCAATAACCCTGGAGGTAGATATGGCCTCTGCTCTTGCTGTAGAGATGAGGACTTAGGGCAGGTGTATTCACCCATATGAGTATGTAAGCAGAGTTTATTATGGTAAGATCATAAATTCCTTTTAGGGAGATAAATTTAGTAACAATTAAAATAACTGATATTCACTTGGTGCCCACTATGTCCCTAGAATTCTATAGCACTTCCTACAATGTGTTCTACGAGACTCCAATAAAGAGATAATGAGCAGCAAGCATTCCTGGCAGCTTAGGGTGGTGTGAAATCATGCTGAGAATCCTGCCTCTCCTCAGGTCCTGGTAATTTCAGGGCTCCTCCCTAGGCCTTAGTTAAAAGGCTGAGGCATCCTTGGAAGAGCAGGCAGACTCCACGGATCCCACAGGGAGAAAGGAACATTCTGAGGTATGCTCTGGGGCACTGGTGGGACTGGAGCTCTCTCCTCATTTCAGACCCAGAATCTCCTGGTCTGTGGAGGCTGTTCACATGCTGGGGGGCTCAGTGTGGCTGCTTGACTGGATGAGACAGAGGATGTGAAGAGCCAGGTTGGCATCTAGCACAAACCCAGACACTGGTTCTTCCCACTCTGTCCTTCTCACCTCTCCTTCACTTTTCCTAGGTATGTAAAGAGGACATTAAGAACACAGCAAAGGCCAAATTTACATTGACCTAAATCTAAGGCTGGTTCAAGACCTAAAATGCATGTAGCTAGCATGGCTTTCCCACCCAGAGAGAAAAAGGCGTGGACTCAGCTCCAACAGCCCAGCCTAATGAGTGCAGAATATGCTGTGAGTTTTTAAATTTGCTGACAAGAAAGGTTAACATTTGTTACACATTCACTGTGTCAGGAACAGTGTTAAAAGCAATATAGCTATTATGTCACCTCATTGTCACATCAGTCCTCTAACGTAAGTGCTATGCTTATTCCCATTTAACTGATAAGACAAAATGAAAATTAGAGAGGCTAAGTCACCTAAGGTCACAAAACTAGTAAGAGATGGACCTAGTGTTGGTATTCTTGCAGCTTGATTGCTACTGATTCACACCCATTCCCCAATATGAAAAAAATATGCTGTGTAATGCTTATAAATTCACACATTTGGAATAGAAGGCAGAGCTGGAGGCTGGGGGAATGAAGGAGTATGCACGAAGGACCAACAGGCTTTCTAAGAAGATAATAGAAACCAGCCGGGCGTGGTGGCTCACACCTGTAATCCCAGCACCTTGGGAGGCAGAGGTGGACAGATAACTTGAGACCAGGAGTTCAAGACCAGCCTGGCAAAAAGGAAGAAATCCCGTCTCTACTAAAAACACAGAAACTAGTTGGGCGTAGTGGTGCACACCTGTAATCCTAGCTACTTGGGAGGCTGAGGCAGGAGAATCACTTGAACCCCAGGAGGTGGAGGTTGCAGTGAGCTGAGATCATGCCACTGCACTTCATCCTGGGCAACAGAGCGAGACTCTGTCTCAAAACAAAAGGAGAGAGAGAGAGAAGATAATAGAAACCAACAGAGTTGGTGCAGAGACAAAGGGGTGCCCCATGGCAGAGTGTGGCACACTTTGGGTTGGACGGAATTTATCACTCCCTGGAGTGACTTTTGGTAGCTGAGGACATCCGTGAAAGTCCTTCCTGGAGTAGGAGTGATGGTGTGCATGCACAGACAAAGCCTCCAGGGAGCTGTGAGCAGAAGGGGACCTTCAGCTGCACCCAGGACTCCCTCTCCAACCCAGCCACATCAGAGGGGAAGGGTGCCACTTAGCTCATAGCGGTTTCAAGAAACCTCGGATGCCAGTGAAGTCAGGGGGAGGCTGTAGGCCAGGGTTCGCAGCGCTGCAGCTGGGTGCTGAGTCAGAGTCAGAGGCCAGTGGCTTTGTTGCCTGCACTCAGCCCCGTGGCACCCTCTGCCTGGGAAGCTGGGGAAGGGTTAGGTGCACAGGCCGGAATTTGAGAGAGCGTGTGGGCAGTCCACAGGGCGGGTGAGGCTCCGGGTGTGTGTCACACCCACAGTTTCTGCTGACTGAGTTCCAAAGAGCCAGAGCCACCGGCAATTTCCGTACCCCAGATCCACATTTAGGTGCTTTCCTGGTCTGTGCCTCAGAGGCCTTCAGAGCCTGCGGACTCTTCTCCCCCGGATTGTGTAGTTTGACCATTGCTCTCCAGCAAGAAATTGGAAATAAACCCAATGTGTAAGGGAAAAGCCAACAGGTCAAAAGACGCACTGGCCTAGCTCCATTCTCCCTTATCCTGCGCTGGCCCCTCCGGCGGGGCCTGTCACTCTCAGTGTGCCAGGCTAGGATCTCCCGGCAGGGGGCGCTCTCCACCAGGCTGGATCCGGAGGCCTCGCTGAGATGCACGGCCTCCAATTCAAGCTCTCTTCATCTTTTTCTGTCTCTCTCCACAAGGATTTGCAGCTCCTCACCCAAGTAGCGAGCATCTAAAGCAGGACTAGACGGGGCAAGGGAGCTGCACAAGGGCTACCCCTGAGAAAGCCCCAGCTCTCCTTGGCTTTCTCAGTGATGTGTGGCTTTCATGGGCTCCTCAAAAACAGAAACTAATTTTTTAAAATTATTATCTGTCCCTTTTTGCTGTTTTTGATAACTTATTTATTCGATAGATATCTGCACATTTGCATCTTTTGATATTTCTTTATATTGTTATTAAATGTAGTAAGATACACATAATATAAAAATTACCATTTTAACCATTTTTAAGTGTACAGTTCAGTGGCATTAAAGACACTCACAATGTTGTGCAACCACCACCACCATCCATCTCCAGAACTCTCCTCGTTTTGCAAAATTGAAACTTTGTACCTGCAAAACAATAACTCTTCACTCCCCTCTCCCCAGCGGCCCCTGGCAGCCACCATTTTACTTTCCATCTCCATGAATTTGACTGCTTTAGGCGCCTCATATACGTGGAATTGCATAGTAATTTTTTTTGTTATTCCTTTATTTCACTTAACTTACTTTATTTTCAAGGTTCGTCCATGTTGTAGCATGTATCAGAATTTCATTCCTTTTAAGGCTCTATCGTGTGTGCACACATTTTCTTTATTCCTTCATCTGTCCATGGACACTTGGGTTGCCATCACCTTTTGGGTGTTGTGAATAATGCCGCTATGAACATGGGTGTTCAGATAGCTTTTCAAGTCTCTGCTTTCAATTCTTTGTGAATATACCCAGAGGTGGAATTGCTGGTTCATATGGATAATTCTATGTTTAAGTTTTTGAGGAACAACCATACCGTTTTCCACAGTGGTTGCACTGTTTTACATTCCCACCAACAGTGCACGAGGGTTCCAATCTCTCCACATTCTTTTTTTTTTTTTTTTTTTTTTTGAGACGGAGTTTCACTCTTGTCACCCAGGCTGGAGTGCAGTGGCGTGATCTCAGCTCACTTCAACCTCTGACCTTCAGGTTCAAGCGATTCTCCTGCCTCAGTCACCTGAGTAGCTGAGATTACAGGCACCTGCCACCATGCCCAGCTAATTGTTGTATTTTTAGTAAAGATGGTGTTTCACCATGTTGACCAGGCTGGTCTTGAACTCCTGACCTGCCTCGCCCTCTCAATTTCCCATATACTTTCAGGTATAGATGCTCCCAAAGTGCTGGGATTACAGGTATGAACAACCATGACTGGCCAATATGGTGTATTTTTATTTTCATTTAGTTCAAAATATTTTAACTTTCCTTAAGGATTTCTTTTTGGCCCATGGATTACTTAGAGGTGTATTGCTTAATTTCTAAATATTAAGCAATTGACCAATTTATCATTATGGAATGTTCCTTTTCATTCTTGAAATTCTTCCTTTTATTAAATCTGCTTTGCCTGATATTGTTATAGCTACTGCAACTTTTTTTTTTGTTTGGTATTTGCATGATACATCTTTCTCCACCTTCTTACCTTTAAACTATCTATAGCTTTATATTACAAGAGGGTTTTTTATAGACATCATATATTTAGGTCTTGCATTTTTATCCCATCTGACAATTTCAGTCTTTTACCTGGTATGTTTCTATCATTTACATTTAATTTGAGTATGGACATGGTTGGATTAATATCTACCATCTTGCTGTTTTCTATGTGTTCCATCTGTTTTACATTTATTTTTCTTCTTCTGTCTTCTCTTGAGTTAACATTTTTTATTATTCCATTTTATCTCTTTTATTGACTTATTAATTATACCATTATATATTTCTATTGGTTAGCCCAGGGCTTCCAATACATGTTCTTAATTAAAGTTTACCTTTAATTTTTTTATACCACTTTAAGTCTACCACAAGGATCTTACAACAATATATTTCCAATTCTTTCTTCCTACACTTTCCATTATCATTGTCATTATCCAGAAGGCTGGGGATAAAAACATTTCAAAGGTCGCAATACTATTCTCACTGTCTGGCATGGAAAACCTTATCATTCCCAAGGCATTGGTTACAGTATTCAGAAGGACCTTGCTTAAAGAATGCAAAATCACTAGACCTAAACTAAATGCTTTCTTGGTTCAACCTATCAATTCCTAAAATCAAGTCCCAAATGGATCAAATTCTTGCCAAGTGCCTTAACTACACTCTGGAATTAAGCTCAAGAATATTCATAGTACAAGTTGAGCCTGCCTAGTCTCAAAATTCAAAATCTGAAATCTTTCAAAATCCAAAACTTTTTGAGCACCAACATGACACTCAAAAGTCAGGCTCAGGCCGGGCGCGGTGGCTCAAGCCTGTAATCCCAGCACTTTGGGAGGCCGAGACGGGCGGATCACGAGGTCAGCAGATCGACACCATCCTGGCTAACACTGTGAAAACCCGTCTCTACTAAAAAATACAAAAAACTAGCCGGGCGAGGTGGCGGGCGCCTGTAGTCCCAGCTACTCAGGAGGCTGAGGCAGGAGAATGGTGTAAACCCGGGAGGCAGAGCTTGCAGTGACCTGAGATCCGGCCACTGCACTCCAGCCCGGGCGACAGAGCCAGACTCCGTCTCAAAAAAAAAAAAAAAAAGTCAGGCTCAAAAGAAATGCTAATTGGAGCATTTCTAATTTTGAATTTTTGGATTAGGGATACTCAACCTGTAATACAAAAGTACCCAGCACCCTTGGCAAAATGGCTGACTTTGGGACTGGCACAGAAAATACACAAGAGCAGCCTAGAGCATGTTGTTGTAACAAAAAGTAAGGAAATACTAAAAAAAAAAAAAAAATCCACGATGTTTGGTATGTCAAAGAAACACAGGAGCTAAATAAAAGTCCTTCCAATGGCCAAAGCTGGAACAATTTAAGTAGCAAAATAAATAAAGTAGCATTGGATTGTAATTTAAAATATAAAATAAGTATCAGTGAGCACCAGCAGACTAAATAAATAAATAATAACTAATCTTGCATGCAAAAGAATTCCAAATAATTTATTTAGATATCCAACTCTCAAGAAATTACAGCATAACCCTCAGGCTTTAAGTGTGGGCTACACATAGTAACTTTCCTCTAATGAATATAGTATGGAAATGGGGGTGAAAAGGTAACTTTACAGTGGAGAAACCTAATAAACAGTATCTCAGCCAGGTAATCAAGATTAACATCAGCAGTAATAAGTTATGTTGACGGTATGTACCTTTGATATGATATGTAATAAAAATAGTACTTTATCTCTGTGATCTCCCTTCCCCAAACCCATAACCCTAGTCTAATCGTAAGAAAAACATCAGACAAATCCGAATCGATTTACTGTACTCCTCAAAACCATCATTAAGAACAAACAGAGCCTATGACATTTTTATAGCAAAGAGGAGTTTAAGGAGACATGATGACTAAATGTCTTATCCTTGATGGAATGGTGAAACAAAAAAAAGATATTAGATAAAAACTGAAGAGGCTGGGTGCGGTGGCTCATGCCTGTAATCCCAGCACTTTAGGAGGCCGAGGTGGGCGGATCACGAGGTCAGCAGATCGAGACCACCCTGGCTAACATGGTGAAACTCTGTCTCTACTAAAACTACAAAAAATTTGCTGGGCGTGGTGGCGAGAGCCTGTAGTACCAGTTACTCAGAGGCTGAGGCAGGAGAATGGCGTGAACCCAGGAGGTGGAGGTTGCAGTGAGCCAAGATCGTGCCACTGCACTCAGGCCTGAGGGACAGAGTGAGACTCATTCTCAAAAAAAAAAAAAAAAAAACACCTGAAGAAACCAGAATATAAACTTTACATAATAATAATGTGTCAATATTGGTGTATTCATTGTTACACATATGCAAGACTAATGTAAAATGTTAATACACAATCTTGGCACTTTTTCTGTAAATTTGAAATATTTCCAAAGTAAGAATGCATTATTATGCATTTAAAAAATACCTAGCAGCTAACACAGTAAAATTGCACTGTCTGACGTCCAAAGCTTACCAGACAGGCAAAGAAACAGTAAATTCAGACACAGTATGAGGAGAAAAATTAATCAAAGCCAACCCAGAACTGACACAGATGTTAAAATGAACAAATACACATTAAAACGTTATGTCTACATTATTTATATTTAATAATTTAAAAAGAGACATGAAAGATTTTCAAACAGACTCAAGTCAAACTCCAAGATGGAAAAACTGCAATGTCTGGAATGAAATATACAGTACATGACATTATCATACAGAATAAATTATTAGTGAATTTGAGGACATAGAAATAGAAACTGTCCAAAATAAATTACGAAGTGAAAAATGAAAATAAAAGGACATACGACACATATAAAAACAGAGAATCAGTGATATATGGGACAACTTCAAGTGGCCTAATACATGGAATTCTTAAAGGAAAAGAAGATGGTGGGAACAAAACTTCTTTTTTCAAATCTTAGCCAAATATTTTCTAAATTTGATGAAAACCATAAACACAGGTTCAAGAAGACCGATGACCCCATGCACATGAAGTGCGAAGAAAACTACAGCAGCAAAATCATAATCAAATTGCTCAAAACCAGTGATACTGAGCAAATCTTAAGAGCACCTGGAAGTAAAAGGACACAATGCATACAAATAAATAAAACTAAAGATGACAGCAGATTTTTTCGTCAGAAACAATACAAGCAAGAAAGCAGTAGAACAACATATTTGAACTACTGAAAAAAAATGTGGTCAATTATGTTTTTGCAGTTACAACCAGCAAAAATATCTTTCAAAATTAAGATAAAATAAATGTCTTTTAAGACACACACAGAAAGAAAACAATACTGTATGGAAATAAGAGTTTTAATACAGAAAGTAAGCTCCAGAAATGATAACTATATTCACACATATGTGAGATTTCTAACTTAATATTTAAATCCCTTTAAAAGATAATTGTTTAAAAACAATAACAAGGTATAATTAGGATTATAACATATGTATAAGTAAAATGAATGCTAATTATTCCTCAATAAAGTTGATTTTTTTTCAAACCCTGGAGTGCAGGATTCTAGGAATGACCTATTATGTGGCACTGAATAGTGAGAAGCCCTGGAAAGGCAAGAAGACTCCTGCCCTAATAGAGGTTCCATTCTGGATACAACACAGGGTGCCAGGTGAGTGCACAGGTGCCTCAGATAGAGCCCTCAAAACACTTCAGCCACTGAAATGCGTGGCTGGTGTCAGCGGCACCTCCTGGTGGTTGTCCTTATGAGGTGAAGTCCTGCTCTCTTTCCCCCGATGTTCCACATCAGATGTCCTCTGTTACTACTGTCAGCTCCCTAGAAAAAGCCTCCCAGCATCCTTGAGGGCAAAGTCACCCCCTTTCCAGGTACTGAGACCTCTTCACCACCATCCCAGAAAGTCAATCCATTTTAAAAATTCGATTGTTAACTTGAGAGACTGAGGCAGGAGGTTCTCTTGAGCCCAGGAGTTCAAGGCTGCCTTGCACTATGATTGCACATGTGAATAACCACTGCACTCCAGCCTAGGCAACGTAGGTGAGACCCTGTCTCTAAAATAATTAGATTGATTAACTTTTTATTTGTCAGTATACCAGTTCTTTATATATGTTGAGTATCAGTTGCTTATCAGATATATATCTGTGACTTGCTACTTGTTTCCTTAACAGTGTCATTTGATGAGCCTAATAAGTAAGTTTTTATCTTAACAATGTCTAGTTTAACCTTTATTTTCTTTCATGGTTATTTCTTTCTAAGATCTGCCTAAGAAACCTTTGCTCACCCTCAAGTTTAAGAAATATTAGCCTTTTTTCTCTAAAAGCGCTAAGGTTTTAGCTTTCATGTTTAGGTCTATAATTCACCTCGATTAAATTTTCAGTATTATGTGTGAGGTAGTGTTTCAGATTCATTTTTTCTCATGGATATCTAATTGTTCTGGCACAGTTTGTTTCAAAGGTATCTCTTTCTCCCACTGGATCACTTTGGCATCTAGGTTTTCTATTCAATTTGATTGTTTTATTTATCACTCCTTATGCTGCTAGTAAGACATTGTCTTGATTTTTGTCATTTTGTGGTACAGATAGTGATTTCTTGGATCATCTTTTTCCAAGCTTGTTTAGTATTTTCTTCTTTCTTCTTCTTCTTCTTCTTTTTTCTTTTTTCTTTTTTTTTTTTTTTTTTTTTTTTTGAGACAGAGTCTTGCTTTGTCACCCAGGCTGGAGGGCAGTGGCTCAATCTTGGCTCACTGCAGCGTCAACCTTTGCAGACTCAAGTCATCCTTCTGCTTCAGCCTCCCAAGTAGGTGGGACCGCAGGTGCAAGCCATCATGCCCCACTAATCTTTGTGTTTTCTTAGAGATAGGATGTAGCCAAGTCACCCAGGCTGGTCTCAAACTCCTGAGCTCAAGCCATCCTCCTGCCTTGGACTCCCAAAGTGCTGGAATTACAGGTGTGAGCCACTATGTCTGGCCAGCTTAGCAATTTTAACCAAAAAAAAAAAAAAGCCTAGTGTTATTATGGTAGAGATTTCATGTAATCTATAGACCAATTTGGGGAGAACTGACATCTTAAAACTATTGAGTTTTTTAATTCATAGACATGATATATACCTTCAATTATTTAGATATTCTTTAACCTCAGCGACATTTTGTAGTTTTTGGTGCATAGGTCTTTTACATACTTCGTTAAATTTATTCCTAAGTATTTTAAGGTTTTGACGCTATGTAAATGGATTGGATTTTTTCTTTCATTTTGTAACAGCCTGCTACCAGTATATAAAAATACAATTAACTTTTCTATAAAAAACAGTATATCCTCCAGCCTTGCACTTATTAGTTCTAGTAGTTGTTATGTGGATTTCTTTGGATTTTCTATATAAACAATCATATTATTTGAGGACAATTTTACTTATTTTCTGATTTTTATTTCTTGTGTATTTTTAGCAGACTTCTCGAAATGACTAGGACTTCCAGTATGATGTTGAATGAAAGTGGAGAAAGCAAACATTTTTGACTTGTTATGAATCTTTGAGAAAAAATCAATTCTTTCACCATTAAGTATGAGCTGTAGACTTTTTTTTTTTTTTTTTGGTGGACGCTCTTTTAACATGTTGAAGTTTTCTTCTATTCTTAGTTTGCTGGGAGTTTATATCCTAAGTAGATGTTACCTTTGGCCTAATACTTTATCTGTTAAAAGATTTAGGTGGCATTTCTCCTTTATTCCATTAATACAGTTCTGCTTTACAATTCTTGTCTGGGCAATTTCAGCATTGGTCTTTATTGATGATCTTTATTCTTGATGCAGAGTCACATCTGTTCCCTTATTCTTCAAGAAAAACTATTGGATTTTCTATATTGTGCAACTTCAGCCTGCCCATCTTATGAAACTTTCAAAAATGGGAAATTGACCCACGCAGATGATTTTCCCCAAGTGACTACTCCCTCCAGGGTCTGCCTGCATGCCTTGTCTTGTGCTTATTCACCAATGTCAGCAGTTTTCCACCCCTTCCCTATCTGATCCAGGTCTTACAGGTGTTTTTGTAAAAGTCCTGATCCAATACAAGCCAACTCTGTAACACAAAAAGAAACTCATGCCTTTCTGTTTTAAGAAGGTGTCTTTTAATGGAGAATTAAATTCATTTAAATAGACTGTGGTTTCTGAAACATGTGGATTTATTCCTACCATGCTTTCATTTTTTCTTTCCTGTATTTCCTGATACCTCTTTTTCTGTTCCTGTTTCTCCTTCCCTTTATGCCTTCAACTGGATTGAGTAAGGTGGTTTTGTTTGTTTTTCCTTTGTTCATCTTCCCTTCTAGTTTGTAAGTTACATACTCTCTATTACTTTGATACATAATGGCTAGTATACTTATTTCTAGGCCTCTCCAGATCAGAAATCTGTGTGAGCCTAAGATTGTAATATTGTAAACTCTATTTTATCAGTTCTCGTTGACTTGACTAAACACAAAGGTCATCAGTACTCTTAGCCGGGGAACTGCGCCACAGTGAGGGTGGTTGTAGGGGTGGGATAGTGGCCGCTTCCTGGAGTATTTGGTTTTTCCCTCTTTGGGTGTTCCTGGGTTTTGTGACTGGGACACACTGGGGATCTTTTTATCTTATATCTTAGTGAGGGGTCAAGCAAGAGCAGGTTCAAATGCTCTGTGCCTGTCTCATCCCTCACAGCAGACACCGGCTATATCCTTGGACTCTCAAGATGACCAGAGTGAGTCTCATATCCAGGGGCCAACCTGGACTATGCTGATATCTCGATCTAGAGAGAGGAGGCTGGATGCAAAAATCCAAGGCCACCCTACTTTTCCTTCCTTCTCATCCCTTAAACGTAAAGGACAGAACCCATGACGACTTGCCTTCACTCTGGTGAGAAGGGGACATGGGAAAACATAGTTAATCCAGTCTGCAACTGACAGTCTCCCACTGAGTCACTCTCATTGTAGAATCCATCACCTGCAACAAGCAGGTGCCTGATGGAGATAAGGCAATGAGAGGACAGCCTCTCTCCAGGATGTCTCTGAATTAATAATTGGCTCTGCAGCTCAATCTTTTGTCCTCATCTCTGTCTCTTTGTCTCACTCTCCTACCACTAGTCCTTGGAACCATGAAGTTTACATCTTCTCTCAGCTCTGTGGGATTATACCTTCCAAAAATAACTAACTCCACAGGCTCCCATCTGAGCCTCAGGCTTGAAGTCATTACTATTCTGTATCTGCCCCTACATTAAGCAACCTCCTCAGTGAGTGGTCAAATTGGACTGAGACTTGGGGATGTCACCCAGAACCACACATCTCACTCTGCACAAACTACCACAGTGGAGCAACCAGCAGTCACAGCTGTGCTTGAGATCTCCTGCCAGAAAACTACTTACTTTTCGGAACTGGACCTTCCTCTAAAGAAGAAAGCAGCAATTTTTCCCATTGCTGAAAGCAAATGGGAAAATCTAGAACCATTTCAGACTACCTAGTATAAAGGCTCATCTATCTTCACAGAAATAGAAGTGGCACAGGATGAAGTCTGGTCCAGAATCACCATAGTAGGCACTGGGCAGATATCTGAGCCCAGTCAGCGGTGAGGAGCAGTCGGGAACTGGGAGTGAGGATCTGGTCCAGGGGTCTTGTTCTCAGAAGGCCTCTCTTTCAACAACTTGTAACAAGAAGAAAAGCATCATCCCTGTTTGGAAAGTGAAAAGTCCAGATCCCAAACTACCTCCTGGCCCAAATTATCAGTACAATCTGTTCTCTGGAAATACCTCAGTCCCACTTAAGGTTTTGTAAATTCCAGGGAAGAACCTTTTAAGTTATCATTTAACCTAAGGAGGAGCAGTACTACCAGACTTCTTCAAATGTCAGCATCAAATGCTCGTTAAAAACTCCCGTTATTCAGATCTGCCCTAATTGTGAAGCATCAATTAAACTAAAGAAAGACACATAAATCATCTATGCAAATTTAGTAGTATCAGCCACCCATTTCTTTAATTAATCTGACCTAATTTCAAATCAACACATAAAATGTAGTACATAATTCGATGAGAATTTACCTCTACAACATAGAATCTGATGGTTCAGATCAATTGCCTAAAAAGTATTTACGTGTTTACAAAATGACAGAAAACATAAAAGGACAATCATAAGGATATAGAAAACTCCTCTATCATTCGTATTATGATATAAAGACTACAAAATCAGAAAGCAGTATAGATCAATTGGATTTTTTTTTTTTTTTTTTTTTTGAGATAGAGTTTTGCTCTTGTTGCCCAGGCTGACGTGCAATAGCGTGATCTCAGCTCACCGCAACCTCTGCCTCCTGGGTTTAAGCAATTCTCCTGCCTCAGCCTCCCTAGTAGCTGGGACTACAGGCATGTGCCACCACGCTGGGCTAATTTCATATTTTTAGTAGAGATGGGGTTTCTCTATGTTGGTCAGGCTGGTCTCGAACTCCCAACCTCAGGTGATCCACCTGCCTTGGCCTCCCAAAGTTCTGGGATTACAGGTGGGAGCCACCATGCCCAGGCTCAACTGGATTTTCTAAATGAGCTGGCTCTTCTAAAAAAAAAACCACAAGGTTGTACTCTCTACTCTGTTCTAGAGAATCCACAAAGGAGTATCGGGGAACTCCAAGTAGCAGGAAAGTGACTTTATGCTGGGAATACCCCTGGGGCCTGTGATAGGGAAGGACATGGACATGTGGACACACAGCCTCATGGACGTTGAGAGCCATAGGTACCTTCATCTGTGGTCGCTGATCCACACAGTTGCTCACGCTCATCATGGGGAGGTACAGAGGGAGCGGACACCTGGTTCTTAAGCACTTCTGAGCACACCTAAGTGTCAAAGGAGAAATTCAGAGCCAAGGTTCCCTCAACTCCATAGTTTTGTCTGGATCTTAGTGCTTGTGCCGCCACAGTTACTGTGACTTTATTAAATTCCCCAGACTGGAGAATCGGAGCAGCACAAATTCCCTGCAGGTGGAATACAGGCAAGATAGGCAGGCTATACAGGGCAGTGCCGTCCTAGATTTTGTCTGGCCCAGATGCAGTCCCTTCTGACTGGCTGAATCACCAAGGCTGGGCCTCCGACATCATCCATCTCCCTTCACACCAGGAAAGGAATATCTGGACTCTCAGCTTAAAGAATCAGAATAAGGCGCTCTGGGAAGGATCAAATGCTTATTCATTCCATGGCTCACAGGCTTCTGAAAGCCTGAGTTTGGCCTATCCAAGAATTGAGCTATTCTGGCACCCACAGAAATGTGTTCTTACTGGGGGCAGGAAGAGGAAATTCCTGCTCATTACTGACTTTGTCACCAGAAAGGACAGAGACTAAGGCAAAATCTCCAATCTGGAAATGAAAACTGAGCTTCATATCAAAGGTTGGGTGCCCTCAGCTGCATTCATCAGATATTTGGTTTTTCTTTCTGAGCGAAAAGAGAAAAGATGCCATGATGTGTGTCTGAATAAGCCCTCCTAAATTTCCTATATTTATCTCCTTAAAGGAGACTCAGCACCCACTTCATGAAAAAAAAGCAAGATGTTTTCAGATAAATAAAATGAGGGCATGGAACGTGACTAATTAGTTTTAATCTTTTTTGTAACAACACATGCATATTGCTTTAAAAATAATATAGAATCAGGCATGGTGCGGTGGCTCACACCTGAATTCCAGCACTTTGGGAGGCGGAGGCAGGTAGATCACTTGAGGTCAGGAGTTTAAGACCAGGCTGGCCAAAATGGCAAAACTTGTATCTACAAAAAAATAAAAAATATTATGCAGCCATAAAAAGGGATGAGTTCGTGTCCTTTGTAGGGACATGGATGCAGCTGGAAACCATCACTCTCAGCAAACTATCGCAAGAACAGAAAACCAAACACCACGTGTTCTCACTCATGGGTGGGAATTGAATAATGAGATCAGTTGGACTCTGGAAGGGGAACATCACACACCAGGGTCTACTATGGGGAGGGGGCAGAGGGGAGGGATGGCACTGGGAGTTATACCTGATGTAAATGACGAGTTGATGGGTGCTGATGAGTTGATGGGTGCAGCACACCAACATGGCACAAGTATACATATGTAACAAACCTGCACGTTGTGCGCATGTACTCTAGAACTTAAAGTATAATAAATATATATATATATAACCCAGGTGTGGTGGTGCATGCCTATAATCCCAGTTACTTGGGAGGCTGAGGCAGGAGAATCGCTTGAACCTGGGTGGGGCGGTTTCTGTGAGCCAAGATGGCACCACTGCATTCCAGCCTGGGCGACAGAGCAAAAGAAAAACAAAAAAAGAATTGAAAAGTGCAAAATTACAAACAACAGAGCCCTGCCCATTTCTTCCTCACCAAATCACACTCTCCTGATGCAACCACTTCCCTTCTTTTATCCCAATCCTCTGATCCAGTCAGGAAAGGCATTGTCTATGCCAGAGACACAGCTTCATCCTGGGAATCTTCACACCCCCTCCCTGGGTGAAGCCACCATTCCATGACTCTTGGGATTGCCGTCTTCTTAGTCTATTTCTCTTTCTGACTCATTTACTTATCTAACCCATTTATTTACCATCAAGTCATCTAGGTATAAACATCAAAATATTTCTCTCTTTTTCCTTTTCTTCTTCTTTAATTTTTACTTTCGATGTTGCTATATTCACTTGCTTTTTGTCTCACTGGATATCAAGTCCTCTAGCAACATCCCAGTCAAACTTCACAACTTTCTTGTTATTACTTTTTTCTCAGAAGAGCTTCTCAAGATGGTGGGCATAGGTGAATGGGTCACGTTACCCTACCAGTGCTGAGATGTTGGGGGCCAAGTAAAAGCATAGGAAAGGATAGGAAAGGCAGAGTTCTGGCAGTACTGGCTTTGGGTTTGCAGAGGGAGGGATTCCCACACTTTCTGTTACAGTCTGATTTCCTTTGGTTGCAGTACACAGTGTGTGCAGTACACAGGTGACACTGATGGTCTTGGACAGTGTGACTGACCATCAGTGTCACCCTGCCTGTCTCCATCATGAAGCTCTCTCAGGAGCTGAATAGATCCCAGGTTCAAATTCTTTTCGTGGTTGGACATCCCATCACTTGACACATTGATCCCTTGGGAAAAATCTCATGGTTCCAACCTTTCTGCCAACCACTGGCTTCTTTGCTTGGAGTCATGAGGGTCTTCAGTCTTCTACACTTTAAGTGTCTAAAAGTTCTGAATTGGGGTGGGAGTTTCTGCCAAGTTCTTCCAAGGAATGTGATCACACAGTTTCTTTAGGTTCTGCTGGTGCTGGGAAGGTTAGAGCCTTGTCTTCACATATCTCTAGAGTACACCACACTTCAGTAAAATCATATTAGGGTCTCCCTGGATTCCCTCATCACACGCTGCCCTGGCCAAGGAGCCAAGGTGAGCCTGTGGGTCTCTAGGTGCAGCAAAGCTCCCAGTCCCACTGCCTGTTTGAGTGATTCATTTGGGAGGCTCCATCCTGGATATGGGATAGGAGAGCATCCCCTGGCCCTTCTCCATGAGGAGGTCAAGAACTCGCCTCTCACCACAAGGGATGCCTGTCCCACAAAGCATCCCACTCGCTTTTTCTCTTCCCTGTCTTCCTCTTATTCATGAGATATTACATACACTTACTTGTTTATCAAAAGATACTTGTTAGTTCCCATAAGAGGTCAGCACCATTCTAGCCATTGAGCACATAGTTCTCTGGCCTCATGACAAAACAGGTTCCCTGGTCCCACAGAACTGGCATTTTGGTAGTGGAGACAATAAATAAATAAATAAATAAATAAATACATACATACATGCATACAAACATTTTCTAAAACCATGGAAACATACATTCTATGAAGAAAATAATTGAGGAAAATAAGGGGCTAGGACATGGGTGAGGGACTCTCGGAGATAGGCTGGTTGGGGAATATCTTTTGAGAAGTTGTCTTTTTTGCATATGCATATGCGTGGAAGAAGCGAGAGAGTGGACCACTTGTTGACCTGGGGAAGCCTATTCCTTCAGAGGAACAGGAAAGGCTCCCTGCAGGCAAGGATAAGCTTACAGGGCAAGAAAATCAGCGGAACCCAGTGCATCCAGAGCAGGGAAGTCAGATGGGCAGGGATAGAAGGCAGCAGAAAGATAAGGAGGACCCAGATCATCGTGTGGGCTTGGTGAGTGCTTTGGTTATTATTTGGGGTGTAAAGCAAAGCTATTAGAGGGTTCTGCGTAAGCGTGAAAAGAGAAAAGGTGCCATGGTGTGTGGTCTGAATAAGCCCTCTTAAATTTCCTCTGGCTCTAGGGAGGTAAGAACAGAAGCAAGGAGACTATTACAGTGCTCCAGAAGATAGAGTCAATGGTGGATTTCAGAGAGCAGAACCACAAAGAGTGATTGGGAGTGGGACTGACCAACAATATTTCGTTTCAAGAGTAATGATTTTCTTTCCTAGCCAACATTGAAGCCGCGTCTGATTCCTAATTCACAGTTAGGAAACCATGAGACCTCCAAGTCCTCTCCTCTCCTCTTCTGGACACATTATAGATTTTTCAGTATCCACAACTGAATGCAAGACTGTGTTCTGGCTAGTGCAGCATGCGGGAGACTATGACCTAGGGGAGGCATGTCACATAATGGTTAAGAATAGAGAGACTTGGCTTCTAACTTGGCTAGATTTCTTAGTAGCTGTATGACTTTGGGCACATTCTGTCATCTCTCAGAGCCTCTGTTTTCTTACATGAGAAATAAAATTAATGGTCCCTAAATAGTTGTGTGTGGGCACATTGACTCCCGCCTGTAATCCTAGCACTTTGGGAGGCCAAGGCAGGGGAATTGCCTGAGCTCAGGAGCTCGAGACCAGCCTGGGCAACATGGTGAAATCCCTTCTCTACTAAAATATAAAATACAAAAAATTAGCCCAGCATGGAGGTGGGTGCCTGTAGTCCCAGCTACTCGGGACACTGAGGCAGGAGAATCACTTGAACCTGAGAGGTGGAAGTTGCAGTGAGCCGAGATCGCGCCACTGCACTCTAGGCTAGTGACAGAGCGAGAGCAAGACTCCATCTCCAAAAAAAGAAAAAGACTTGTGTGTGAAGATTAAAAGGTTACTCAGGTAAAGTTCTTAAAACTTTATCAGGAACAGAATAAGCTCTCAATATTTGTACAATATAAATGTGACATACTGGGTGTGTATAACTCCTGCAAGGAGTACTGTGATTGGCGTAACATCAGATGCAAACACAGCAATGACTTCATGCAGTTTAGTGGGTCAAGGGAGTCACACCTCTGCCTCCAAGGGAGACACACCTCTGCCTCCAAGGAAGACCAGTAAAGGGGTTCTCCTCAACTCAGCAACTGGCCTAATCCGAATTTCCTCATTGCTGTTTTCTGATGTTGGCTCTGCTCTTGTTAATCAGGAAACACAGACCAGTCATGCTTGTGTTGCTCCACTGTCACTCATCCAGAGCCTCACAAGACCTTTGGGCCGTATCAGCTTTCTTGCCAAAATGAACACATCCAGGAGCAGGAGAGAATGTTCTTTCCTTGGTCATTAAGGAGCCTGGAAGTCCTGGACCAGCTTTTCAGAACACTTACATGCAGCTAGAGCCTTGACTTTGAAACCAGGGACAAGGGCATCTCTTGCTAAAGGTAACTTCTACTGCTCAGAACCCAGGTATGGGGAACTTCTTTCACCTCTCTGTGTTTAGCCTTAAGGTGCCTCTGGGAGTCTTGTCAAAGGTACAGAGTACTGAAGGAGCCAGGGCTGCTTACAAGCGTGCAGGTTGGTGATCTGCTTACCCACTGTGTAGGGACAACTATTGAATCAGACATCAAGGATCCTGAGGGAAGGAGGGTTGTGAACAACTGGTCCTCACTGTGGAGGGTCTGTGATATTCTTGGGTACTGTTCTGGTGCCCTAACTAGAAAACCAGAGGCAGATGACCCCTAATAGTCAAAGCACCTTGTGGGGCCCACCAGTGGCCATGTGCAGGATCCTTACGGATGTCTCTTTGGATAAGGAATGGAGGAAGATGGGCTCAGTGAGGCAGGTTAGCTACCAATTACTTAGGAGTATTCAGCTTCAAGTGAGGAAAAGTGGTGATTAACCTGCTGTGTGGAGGGCTAAAATGGAAACACACACACACACACACACACTCCCTCCCTCCTTCCTCTCAACCCAGAGACTCAGAGCAATAAAAGGTGCCTGTGGTTATGTGTTGGAATGTCCTAACAATCCCAGATGCAATGAATGGAAAGCATGCCAAGACCTTCACAGCCTGGAGAAGCAGGACTATACCAGCCACAGCACAGAGGGGAGCTCCCATTCAGGGTTTTCTGGCCTTGAAATATGCTGTACCCATCCTTATTCTCAAATATGCATCTGGGAGAGGCTCTCAGGGCAGCTCTCTCTAAAGACTTTTTACAGTAAAATTTTAGGGGGAGAGGAGAAAAAAGCATAACATTTTTCTTCTCTCCTTCTCTCACATGGCCAACTGTTAACAACCTCCTCACCACCATCTGATCTATCTGGTTCTCTTCACAACAGGCTCTGAAGACATCATGAACCCACAATGTAAGTGGTGAATTGCAAATCAGCTTGGAAATATCTCCACCTGACCTCACCAAAGACAATAGGATGGAAGGACCCCTATCATTTGCTAAGCTATCAATGTATTTGCTCTTGCTAAAACACTCAGTTCATACAACGGCCTCTGAAAATCTCAGGGCATCTAGCTATTTCATTATTATCTGTATTTAGAATTGCTTATTTATTTTGATAAGAGGATTTTTAAAAACAACATACTGATAACTAATTTAAATATTATGGGGTTTTGTTACCACCTAGACATTTTATCATTCAGAAAAAGACAAGTCACTAATAGCCCTAGGAAAAGGTGAATCTTGCGACTGGAATTGCACCTAGATCCTTTCAGATGCTTTGATTCACAAACTAGCCCCTGCCCTATTTCCCCTCCATTTACCGTTATAGCCACTACTTCTCAGAGCAATGAGACTCTCTCCAGAAACTCAAAAGCCATTAATACCAGGATGCAACTGGAGTCCTAAAGTTGATAACCTCACGTGTATTTTGTGCATTTTTGTCATCTGGCAGGGGAGGCAGCACCCAAATCCTATGCTATTCGTGATTCTCGACAGATGGTGTGGGTCCTGAGTGGAAATTCTTTAATAGCAGCTCCTCTTAGCAACAGTGTTAAGCCTGGTGAGTGACAATCAAACCCACTGTTGCTTCTTGAGGTGATGCCAGCTTCACCAGGAATGAGGCTGAACTTGCACAAGCCTGGCCCTGGACCTCACCCACGTCTAGGCACCAGCCCAATGGCCACAGAGAAGGTCAAGTGAGAAAGGGTACTATGATTCCCTTCCACAAAGGAAATCCCATATCTAGAAATGACGGTGTTAAGGGTTGACAGCTCCTCTTACCAAAAGAAAATATCTTCAGATTAGAAGGGCTTATCCATTCAAACAACAGCTAGCCTTCTCCTTGGAGTTTCTTTCGTTCAGGTTCCAACCGTAGCTACCTATGTCCTCAGATTCAAACTCCATCATCTTTCCACCACCAAACCTACACTGCTTTCTAAATTGGCATCATCTTTTCTAATAATGGGAAAGTATTCCTTCCTCCCATCAAAAGTCAGTCCATCTCAGTTTCTTTCCCTGTATCCAGAACTTCAACATTTAATTCCTCACTTCCCTGCAAATTCCACCTTTGTTTACTGGATCCTTTCTATCATTGTCAGACATGCTGTAACCTTCTCTTGATTCCCACATTTTCCTCCTACCAACACTTTTTCTTATGCCAATCATAGCAAAACTTCACAAGGGCTGGCTGCATAGTTTGCATTCTAACATCTGGATTACTCTGACTACTAGTCCCCCCAACCTCCTATTTCACCCATGACCTTCAAATACTCAAACCCAAAGGATACTTCTTGGTCCCCATGCTATTTGGCCCTCAGGTCACTAGTGTAATGGACCATTTCCTTCTTGAATACTCTACATCTTCTCCCTTTTTAAATTTAAATCGAGTCTCTCTGTCACCCAGGCCGGAGTGCAATGGCATGATCTCAGCTCACTGCAACCTCCGCCTCCCAGGTTTCAAGCAATTCTCCTGCCTCAGCCTCCCGAGTAGCTGGGATTACAGGTGCCCACCACTGTGCCTGGCTAATTTTTGTATTCTTAATAGAGATGGGGTTTCACCATATTGGTCAGGCTGGTCTCAAACTCCTGACCTCATGATCCGCCCACCTCAGTCTCCCAAAGTGCTGGGATTACAGGCGTGAGCCACCGCGCCTGGCCCATCTTCTCCTTCTATAAGAACATTACTTCTCCTGAGGTTTGCTGGCTCCTCTTTTGCATTTTCCTTTATGACTCTCTTTTGTCTCTGAAATCTCCAAATGATGATGTTCTTCAGGGCTCAGCTAGTCATCACTTACAAGCCCTGTGAATGGGCAATGAGCTGATCCTTTGGATTGATGAGTCACCGCTATGCTCATTCACTCTGCCATTGACACTTGCAACACAGAACTCCTCTCTCAATAATTTACTCATGTCCTCTTGAGGTCCTCTCAGATACCTCTAACTTCATGTATCCCAAGTAGAACAATGGATCTGTCTTCTCAAAACCGCTAACGGTCTCTGTTAGTGGTACTTCTGTCCACTTCATGTCCTCAAGCCAGAAATACAGGAGATATCCTTGATTCCTCCTTTCCCTCACTCTCCATCCAATCTATTAGCAAAGACTGGTAGGTCTATGTGCAAAACATGCCTGATTTCTAAGATAACGTCATCTCTTGCCGGGACCACTGCCATCACATTCTCACTATCCCCCTCTCACTTGATTTGGGTAGCCTCCATCCCATCTCATGTTGTGGCCCATGAGATAGAAGCTCCACACTTTTATCTCACAGGCCACATCTTAAGCGTATGACCACATTTTGCTGCAAGGGTGGCAGGAAATTTTACTTTTCTTTTTGGGAAGCGATGTGTCCTAGTGACAACTGGGGTTCTGTTATTAAGGAGTAAAAACAAAATAGGTTTGAGGGGGTGATGGAGGGTCTCTGCCACATGGCTGATGGGAGGAGCCTGTCACTATTCCCTGCCTGGGAGGAGTAACTGAGTGTCAGACCAGAAAGATTGAAACATCTTCTCCATTTTCCTTTGTGTTTCCAGTCACTCTTCATTTAATAACCTGCAGAGACACAGAATTCAGTGATAAGAAAAAGGGTAATCTGGTTTACCTGGGAATCAAGGGAGAAGATCTCTGTCTCTTCTGTGCAGAAATTCAGGGCAAGCCTACTTTGCAGCTTAAGGTGAGTGATTGTGCAGCTAATGAGAGAAGTACTGTCAAATGGACTTTTTATTTCATTTAACATGTTACTGAATAAAAATAATATTCTTGCAATCCTGGGTTATTCAATGTAAGGAAATAATTCTGACCTGGCTGATCCCCGAATCTACAAATGCTGCCTTTGGAATGGATATAACACTTCTTTTAATGTTAGAGCATAGATCCTCTGAAAGATAGCAAGTACACTCACAGGAATGTTTCAGAAAAGCCAAAGAACAGTAGTTTCTCCATTCTCAGTACTGATTAACTGCCTTCTGGAAATCCTCTAAGATGATGGGATGCTGTCACTACAGCAAAGGCCATTGCACAGTAGAGGAGACAAAAAGAGATTGTGAATGTGAATTTTGAAGATTACATGTTTATGGTCTGTGTATCATAAACACATAAATCTTACCAAGGCAATATTGTAGTTATTAAGCTAATCCTTCTGCTGTTGATGGAAGTTGTAATGCACAAGCCTACTGGGAGGTTGAGAATGCAGCAAGACTGGCAGGAACCAGCAGACAAATACATACCAAAAGCACCAAGAGAGAGATTTAAGCCTCCCTCTGTTCCAGGGAAGACAATGATGCTTCAAAGAGTCAGAGTACCTTGTGTCACAGGATCCTGGAGTGGAGCCAGGCTGAGGGAACCCAGCCAGTTCCCTGTTTTAACAGTTTAATGCCCTGCTTCATCTGCCTTTGTCCCTAGCCTCTGTCCCTTCCTTTGGGGGCAGCAGTCCCTCTCCTGTTATACACTCAAGGCTGAGTTACTTTAGCTTCCTCCTTCCACCCTCCTCTCTAACAAGCCTCTTTTCCACCCCCAGGAGAAAAATATCATGGACCTGTACATGGAGAAGAAAGCACAGAAGCCCTTTCTCTTTTTCCACAATGAAGAAGGCTCCACTTCTGTCTTTCAGTCAGTCTCTTACCCTGGCTGGTTCATAGCCACCTCCTCCACAACAGGACAGCCCATCTTTCTCACCCAGGAGAGGGGCAAAACTAATAACACTAACTTCTACTTAGATTCTGTGGAATAAATCCAGCCTAGGCTGTGGATAGAGAATCAAGCTGTTAGAGTCATCTTAACAGACCATCATGTGACTGAGTTCACCAGCACTTCAGTCCATCCATAGCTTACCTCATTCTTACCATCCAAAAGCCACCTCCTCCTCCAAACATCCATTTCTGTACCAACACCCTCACTTGAATTTCACTATCCCAGATTGAAACCTAAGAATCACTTTCCATTCTTTCTTGATCTTACCCCACCATCCACTCAGCTGCCATGCCCAGTTTAGTCAACCACCCAAATGCTGCTTCATGCAACCCTCCTTTCCTATTCCTTTTGCCAACCCATGATGTAGAGATGTGGATTCATGACATTTTTGTTCATACAACTTTTTCAATAAAAGAATAAGATGCATTAATTTTTTACGTGTTTATTATGAACATTCTAATATGTACCCCAGAAATAAAGTGAAAGAATGGGATGAATGTGAAATTAAAAGTTTGCATGTCTTCATAATCGTAACGAATTCTTAATGTCATTAGTTAATAATTTAACAGTGTATACACTTAACCCTTTAACAACACAATTTTGAACTGCACAGGTCCACTGAAACAGTGATTTATTCAATAAAAGTTACCCCAAATGTCCCTGCTTCTCCCACCTCCCACTCTAACTCCTCCACCTCTTCTGCCTCTCCATCCCTGAGACAGCAAAAACAACCCGTCCTGTTTCTTCTCCTCAGTCGATGTGAAGATGATGAGGATAAAGGCTGTTATGATGATTCACTTCCACTTAATGAATAATAATAATAATGTGTTTTCTCTTCCTTATGAGTTTCCTATTAACATTTTATTTCCTCTAGCCTACTTTGTTGTAAGAATACGTTATATAATACATATAACATACAAAACATGTTAATTGACTGTTTATATTATTGACAAGGCTTCTGGTCAACAGTAGGTTATTAGTTAAGTTTTTAGGAAGTCAGCAATTACACATGAATTTTTGACTGTACTGCTACTCCCATGTTGTTCAAGGGTCAACTGTACTTTGGTTAGGATAAGTTGCTAATCGTGGAGATTGTAAACCAATCCATATTTTAAAAAATCATTTATATTGGTTTTAATTTCTTTCAGACAACTTCTAGAACTGGATTTTTTTTGTTTTTACTTTATAAAGTAGCTGGAAGAAGAAGCATCAGCTATGACACTTTCTTGTTATTATTCATGTTTTCTGGAATTTTGTTAGTATACATTCAATCTACAGCTCTTTTATAGGGATACTTTTAAGCCAGTTGTCCATTTTGTGAGGGTTATTTTAATTCAAGTTTGTAATATAATCTGCAAATTCACTAACGAAGTACATGTAGACTGCAATAAATATACCATAATATCCTGAGCATGAACATGAGCATAACAGGCTGTCTTCTCTCAAGAGACCTTGTCCTTCTTTGCACATGACAAACAGGCATATTGGGTCTTGCAATGGGTACCCACTGATAAATTCAAATGTCTCAGTCAGGCATAATTTGTCCCCAAACCTATGCTTCTGGCATTATCTCTCATTTCTTCAATCCCCCCCCCATTCTGTTTGGGATACTCCTTGAACCCCACCTTACATGCTGTTAGCAGACATTTTACTCCAGTCATTACCGTGCAACCACTTTGAAACAGTGTAACTTGGCAGTGTATTATTTCAGCAACATTGAACATTTCTCTCTTCCAGCTTCAGGCCTCCCAAGATAACGTAGGGAAGGACACTTGCTGGAACCTAGTTGGAATTCACACATGCATAAACCTGGATGTGAGAGGGAGCTGCTGCATGGGAACCCCTGACCAATGGGGAATGGGAGTGGGTGAGGAGCAACTTCTCTTATCCGTTCCACAGGTGGACAGTTCTGAGATGCATTCATTCTTCATGGTTCCTCAGGGGTTCCCAGCCGTATTGAGACATAATCACCCACGGCAGGGCTAAGTTCAAGAACACATCCTGAATTGACTTCCCTCATTTCCCTGCTTCAATTTCCCCAGCCCCTTCTCATGTTTCCTAGGGTCACTTGTCATCTTCTTGCATGCAAACCCTTGTCTCAGGCTCTGCTTTCTGGTATAAACCTAGGCTAAGACAGATTCTATCAAAACCAACTTCTCTTCTCTACTCCTCCAACACTTTGAATTTCTTCCCTCTACGTCCCTGCTCATGCCTTTGCACACATCTCAAGCACTTCCATTGCTGCCTATGTCTTACTAACATCCTAAATCCCTTCCAGCTGTTTAGGGGACTCTCCTCATCTCCCCAACCAAAGGCAACATCTTATCTTCTGTGAGGTCTGTAGCATTTTTGCCTTCTCATGGGACATTTATTTTCTTAGGCTTTGTGCTATAGCTTCTTCTCCTTGTCTTGGCCCATTTGCTGTCTTCTCCTCAATCAAATTCTAGGTACATAGAGGCAGAAATTTGTCTCTTTCATTTATGAACTCCCTTTATATACCAAATCTTCCCTCCCTCTTAGCAGTTTCTTAGAATATATTGTTGAAGCAAATTAATTTTCATTTAATGTATTAGCATCTTCCCATTAATACCAAAGTGCGTCAGGGAGAATCTGCATTATCATGGCTGGGGCAGCCATGGGTCCAAGGAACTGGAAAGCCAAGGGTCCAAGGAACTAGAAAGCTTCTCAAAGAAAAGGGAGAGGAAAAACATAGAAAGGCTGCTTAGAAACTTCCCTGTCTCAATTCTTCCTCCTCTTCCCCATATGCCAATATGGCCCCAGGGGAATGCAATGATACAAGGGCATCCACTCGGGAGGAGATGGCTGCAGAAATGAAACATAACCAAGAGTATCCCCAGGAGCTTCTAGCCAGTATCCTGTGCCTCCCTCTTGGAGGGCTCGGTGCACAGTCTGACGGTTTGCACTTTGTCCAGGCCTTTCCCCATATGTATTTATGCATAAGCACAACAGCTTAGGGGCACAAGAGAAGGAGCCCAGGGAAATTCACCATTGCAAATGTTTTCTCTGACAAGGTCAGGACTAAGCACAAGATGGCCTCGAGGATGGCCATGAGAGACTTGCAACAATGTACTTGGATACACAGTACGTAGATTTTCTGAGAAGGGCTGCAAAGAATGTGAGTTCTGTAAATAGCTAAATGTATAGAAAGAATCTATAGGAAGATGGTGATGAAAAACACAATGTAATCCTGGACTGTGCTTATAAATATCAGCTTCCCAGCTATCCCAGGGGTACTGAACATGAGCAAGAGATAGACAGCCAGCCCACCTTACATTGCACCACCTGTGCCCTCTGCCAGAGGAGTGAGAACCTTGTGGTGGTGAAGGAGGAAGAAGAGGAGGAGAAACCACAGAAAGACTCAAGAGGTATCCTCAGATATTTTATTTGCTCTCCTGGATCCAGGGATATGATGTTCTTTGCTTAAATCTAAGAACCACAGGAGAAGGCACGGGACAACAGATTTCTGTTCAATCTGTATCAGAAGGCACTACCCAAACAATGTGGGTTTCCTAAACCTTGCAAGGAGGTAGGCTAATTCCTTGTCTATCTGTAGTATGGAAAAAATAAGGCCAACACACAGACACACACACACACACACACACATGAAATAGAATATCGATAAATGGAGAAAGAGCATGAGCAGTGTTATTCCCCCTGTTCCAGTCTCTGAAGCTCTAGTTCCTATGACCTTTGTTTTTCCAGGCTGTGAGATACTTTAATATTCAAAGAGATGTTGATGCTTTTGTTGCTTTCTTAAGCAACAGTCATGGTCCTCAGGCCCAGGATTATTGAATGGTGGGTTTTTCACAGGGTGGTAGAGAGTTTACCCACAGGGTGGTAGAGAGTTTACTCAAAGACAGTTGTCCCCTGAATCTCTTCCATTCAGAAACCTGAATGCAAGTCCATTTCAGAGATCCCTGCATGCTTCCACCCATCCTTTCTCTTCAATTTCCGTCAGCATGCATAATCTGCCCTGCCCTTCCCTCAACTTCAGTTTCTTTTATTCTTCAGAAGAGAAAATGTAAAGAACTCTATAACCTTGCAACTGAGAATCTTTGTCTCTCACTTAGGTCAATAAGTTTATTTTAACGTTGTTGATGATCTAATGTGAATTAGGGGCAAGAAAACAACACTTGGGTTGTCAATAACAAAGAAGGGGAGATAAATATGCAGTTAAAGAACAGATCAGTTAACTACCTTATTAGTTTGAGTCGCTTACAAGTAGATTTCCGATTATAAAAAGAATACTTCAAATTCAACTCTAGGCCATATGGTTGGGAAGCATCACCAGAAATAAGTGAGTAAACTACATGGAAACCTGTAATGTCATTCTGTTAATGGATTTCTCCTTAACTAAGGATACAATTAGAAAGGAGACAGAGACTAGCAAAGACTGTGCAATTGACAATATCTAACAGCAACCATCAAAAGATCAAAAATCATACACTGATGTTCTCTGTTTCTTGTACAATTTAGCAGGTTAAATTTTGCAGATTACAGCTCTAGTTCTCTAAAATCAGTTTTATCTATGCCTATAATAGCAGTATGGCCATAATAAAAGCCACATCTAAGTGACCAAGGCCAAATCCACTAGTAATAGCTTCTCTGAACTCACCGTGTTGTTTGAACCCCAAACAACAAAGCTTGTGTTTATCTCAAAGGAAGTGTCAGGATCAATAATTTGAATTATTCAATAAATATGTTTTGAGCACCTATGCTGTTTTAAGTGCTGGGGACATAGTAGTAAACAAAAAGGGGAAAATATGGCCATCCTCATGGAACTGACATTAAATTTTGAAGATTTGTAGGTAACAGTCCCTCCTTCCAATCCCCATCCACGTTCAAACATTTAGAAACTATGTTGATGCCAAAATCAAAATCATAACAGTGCCTTTATTATTGCTACAGATGGGTTAGGGAAGTGAGAGGTGCCTCTTAGTCTTTTGGGGCCTCAGTCTAGACTTTTGGGGCCAAAATCATGCCCACCAACTCTAATTTCATTTTCTCCAGCCACTGTAATAATCCGTCACTCTTCAGCAGAACCAAGTGAGTAAGGCTGAGTGGAAGGCAAACTCCAAGCTGCTCCATGCAGCCTCAGTGCAGAGTCTGCCCTCTTAGCCCCTACTCAATTGGTGGTTTAACAAATGTCCACATCTTGCTAAACCTAGGAGATACTTCTCCTCTCCTGCAGGTAGAGAGGTGGAAGAGTTCCCTTCAACATCACCATCTTAGAAAGAAGGACAAAGGCTTCCCATCCATGTGGACCAAGATAAGAATGCCAGGAAGGACATAGAAATAAGAGGAGGAAGATTTCCATCTCTTCAATCTTTGAGTGGGTTTGGTATCAAGGAAATGCTACAAATGGAATAAGCTGCAAACTTTTTCTCTTTTATTGGGTTCTGGAGAGTTTGTAAAACAAGGATACTATCTGTTTTTAAAGAGTTGGTAAATCATACCTGTAAAGCTAGAGAAGGTCGGAGTCTGTTTAGAAGTAGATTTGGACTACATAGCCTGTACATATGTTTTGTCCAGTCCTTAGAGTGTTTTTTAAAAAATTGTAAAGTCAAGGTTTTCGTGAAAAATGGGAAGATCAGACAGTATTGCTCCTAAATTCCCACAGAGCAACAAGCTCCTAGAGCTCAGTCTGTTATTTCTTTTCTTGATGTATAGGGGTTAAGTCCTGTGGAAGAAACAGCAGAATTATTCAAAATTATTTACATAATATGCAATTATTCCCTAGAGCATGAGAAGAGAAAAGCTGTTTAGTATGTATAACTTAAAAGAAACACATACGATTAAAAGTAATTGAAAGACATTTCTTAAAACTTCTAGAATTTTACACTGGTAAGATAAACTAGTTTTTCCCCTGTAATCAAGTCTATATGATACTATTTTTATAGTATATTATTTTTCTTCATCCATTTGCCTTTAGCCCCCATGTGGGCTGCTCTTTATCTACCATGGGCAGAACCGTGTATTTCCATTACTGTGTAATAGTATCCCAATGCATCTTTTTCTCCCAAAAGATGCAGCAACAAAAGGTTAGGGATTATAGCCATGGAAAATACAGTCAGTTATTCCTTACAATGGAATAGTAACAGTCTAGGCCTCCTATTGTAGCCACCAAGTAGCTACCCTGGGTATCCACTCTTTCATTCATTGATTTGCTCAGCACCACACCTAGTTATTGTATCAGAAAATTTTCAAGCATACAGAACGTAATGGGGACCACAGCGTTTGAGAAACATAGCCCCTGCTAAAACTACTTTCTTCACACTCTCTTCACACTTTTCACTTTTAAAAATGTTAATTTTTCAGTTATTAATACATCAATACATTCATCTTGAAATAAAGTTAAAATATACCAGATAAATCCAAATTCTTTCCCCCCAGATCCTGGTTCCCCTTTCTCCACCCCAATAGTAACCACTGTTATGTGTTGGTGTCACTCTGGCTATTTCTTATGTATTTACATACTCATAGGCTCCACTGGAAGCATACAATGTTGTTTTATGTGTGCCCCTGTGCATCTGTATGTACATGTCCGTGTGCGTGCATGTTTCTCTAACTGAAATAATAAAATACATATTGTTCTCCAACTCATTTTTTTTTTCGAGACAGTCTCACTCTGTCATCCAGGCTGGAGCACAGGGGTGCAATCTCAGCTTACTGCAAAGTCCGCCTCCCAGGTTCAAGTGATTATCCTGCCTCAGCCTCCCGAGTAGCTGGGATTACAGGTGCCTGCCTAATTTTTATATTTCTACTAGAGACAGGGTTTCACCATTTTGGCCAGGCTGGTCTAGAACTCCTGACCTCAAGTGATCCACCTGCCTCAGCCTCCCAAAGTGCTGGGATTACAGGTGTGAGCTACTGCACCCAGCTCAACTCACTTTTTCACTGAAAAATGTGTTCAAATGTCTGTCTACACTGGCATGGATGGCTGTCTCGTTCCTTTACAGGTGCTGCAGAGCACCCAACAGAAAGGTTTTACCATCCTTTGTTTAGCCATTCCTTCATGGATGGAGAGTTAGGTTGTTTCTACACTTTGCTCCTTTTTTTTTTTTTTTACAAGCAATATGGCAGTGAACATTCTAGTGTATGCCTTCTGTGCAGACATGCAAGAAGTCTTTTGCGGCCTTTGGAATAGATAAGTGATCTTAGACAAGATAGAAGAAAAAAATAGATAAATTAATTGCTTGACCATGGAGTAAGTGCACTCTTTATTTTCAATAGATACTATCAGCCCTTGGATGTGGCTTTTCTAACTTACACTTCCAGTGGTGTTTTCATTCTTCCCTGCCATACATTTTTACCTTTTAAAAATTTAAAACGTATTGTTGTTCTAGCATATAAAGCAGGGGTTTCCAACCCCGAGGCCATGGTCCATGGACCATTAACAGTCCATTGCCTGTTAGGAACGGGCTGCACAGCAGAAGGTGAGTGGCAGGCGAGTGAGCATTGCTGCCTGAGCTCTGCCTCCTTTCAGATCAGCGTGGAGTATTAGATGCTCAGAGGAGCATGAACCCTATTGTGAAGTGCATGCGCAAGGGATTTGTGTGTGCACTCCTTGTGAGAATCTAATGCCTGATGATCTTCTAAGAACACCCACATCTCCGGTCCATGGAAAAAAAATGTCCTCCATGAAACCAGTCCCTGGTGCCACAAAACTTAGGGACCACTGATATAAAAGATAATCTCTCACTGTTATTTTCATTTGCACATGCCTGATTACTGATTAGTCCTTCAGTATTCTGCACTGTCCAGTCTGACCTCTGACATCTGACTTCTCCACCAAAACCTTTCTTCTGAGCACCATCAGTAACACCTCTGCCTGTTTCCTGATGCCATGGGCACTCTGCTGTCCTAATGTCAGTCAGCACTAGGCACACTCCACTGCTCCCCCACATCTTTACTTGCACATACCAGGGATTCTGCAACAAATCCCTCTGGGCTTTCCTCAGACTCACTGAAATTTTCTTCTTACTTTCAGTTACTGGCTCCCCGTCATGTGACTTCTTGTAGTTGAAGTTCCTCAGAACTCATCCTTGAATCCTCTTCTCCTTTATACTGTTTCACTGGGTAACACTATTTGTTTCTTGAACAGGTGTATGTGGATGTATTAGATCATGCTGCTAATAAAGACTTACCCAAGAATGGGTAATTTATAAAGGAAAGAAGTTTAATGGACTCACAGTTCCACATGGCTAGGGAGGCCTCACAATCATGGCAGAAGGCAAAGGAAGAGCAAAGGCACATCTTACATGGCAACAGGCAAGAGAGCTTGTGCAGGGGAACTCCCATTTATAAAACCATCAGCTCTCATGAGACTTATTCACTACCACAAGAATACATGGGGGAAACTGTCCCCATGATTCAGTCATCTCCACCGGGTCCCGCCCTTGACATATTATTACAATTCAAAGTGAGATTTGGATAGAACCACAGCCAAGCCATATCAGTTGACAATTTTATTCCTGGCCCAGAACCCTCCTCTAAACTCCAGATATGCATTTGTAGCTACCAATGTTGATGGTCTCTGAACTTGGAAATTGAATACGTCCTAAGTAGAATGCTTGATCCTTCCACAATCGGCCCATTCCCACACTCAGTTATCTCCATCTCAGTTACAACAGAAAGCTAGGAGTGATTCTTGATTTCTCCTTTTGCTGAAGTCCTACAACCAACCTATGAACAAGCCCATCTCTAAAGCAGACTACCTCCAAAATATGTCTTGAATCTACCCATTGTCTTCAACTTCCTTGTCACCCACCACTGAATGCCAGACCACCACCAAGGCTCATCTGAATCTGGATCCACCTCCTGCCTGGTGCCCTTCATCTACTGCTGCACCCATTAAATTCATTCTCCATGAGACAGCCAGGATTATCTCTACCAATGGAAATCTTAACCATGCCAGTCCAATGTGTAGACCCCTTCAACGTTTCCATTTGCACTTGGAAGAAAATGCAAAGTCCTTACCATAATTTACAGGCTTGCCTGGATGGTCTGGTCCCGGCCTCCAATCCCTCTTCCAGATAACTCTTTCTTTCCATCACTACCTTCAGTTATTCCAATCTTTCAGCTCTTTGAACATGCCAAGTTCTTCACAGCCCCAGGACCTTTGCATATGCTATGTTCATGCACAGCCTTTTACCTGTATTAGTTTATTCTCATATTTTCCCTTTCTAGCTCCTTCAAGTCACCTTCCTATATGTGACTTTTTGGTCACCATGTCTAAAGTAATCTTCTTCCTTTACCTCTTGTGTCAGCTTTTGACTGTTTCCTTCAAAGGGTTTGTAATCATGTTATTTATTTGCCTTTATCTTTCTTTCCTTCCCTCATTACCTTGATTGCAGGAAAGTGATATTTTTCTAGTTTACCATTGTATTCCCAGTCCCTAGCACTGTGTCTTTGTTTAATAATTTTTGTTGAATTAATAATTAATAAATCAAAAACTGAATAAATGGATAAATGAAGAACTGACTTCCTTCCCAGAAGTCCACCTTCTTTAACAAGACTAATCTCACTCAGAAAACAATCTGTCTTCCTGTTCCTCAACCTTGATGTCGTAGAGAATGAAGGGACTCCCAGTTCCACACAAGTCCTTCAGTTTGTGAGGGCAGCTGTCACGGCCCCCTTTAGCCTCCCCTTTCCCATTGACATAAATCCCCAAAGGAAGAACAGTTCTTTCTTCCTCATGTTTCCTTCTATTAAATACCTGGCTTTCTTCCTGCCCTCATTCACCTCAGCCAAGTGAAAAGAAACCCATACATCCTTCTGGACACCTATTGTCCTGCTGTCATTACTGATATCATCCCTTCCCCTCTGAAAAGTGACACCTTATATGTAAATTATGTGGTCATACTACTTATGAGAAACTAAGAGTGTGTGGCCCAACTGCTCTCTACCTACTTTCCATTGAAAACCAATAGAATTGAAGAAAGTTTTCTTTTTGCTCTGTTCCATCATGATTCACCCTTCTTCTCCTTCTCCTACTCCCTCCTTCTTCTTCTCCCTCCTTCTCCTCGTCCTCCTCCTCCTTCCTCTTCTTCCTCCTCCTCCTCTTCTTCTTCTTCTTCTTCTTCTTCTTCTTCTTCTTCTTCTTCTTCTTCTTCTTCTTCTTCTTCT
>NC_045448.1:92746123-92746341 GCF_002776525.5 Piliocolobus tephrosceles | reverse complement strand
CTTCTTCTTCTTCTTCTTCTTCTTCTTCTTCTTCTTCTTCTTCTTCTCCTTCTTCTTCTTCTTCATGTGTGGCCCAACTGTTCTCTACCTACTTTCCACTGAAAGCCAACAGAATTGAAGAAAGTTTTCATTTTGCTCTGTTCCCTTATGATTCACTACTACTACTACTACTCTTCTTCTTCTTCTTCTTCTTCTTCTTCTTCTTCTTCTTCTTCTTC
>NC_045448.1:92719916-92746113 GCF_002776525.5 Piliocolobus tephrosceles | reverse complement strand
TTCTTCTTCTTCTTCTTCTTCTTCTTCTTCTTCTTCTTCTTCTTCTTTCTTCTTTCTTCTTTCTTCTTCTCCTTCTCCTTCTCCTTCTCCTTCTTCTTCTTCTTCTTCTCCTCCAGGAGACAGCGTCCTGCTATGTTACCCCAGCTGGTCTCAAACTCCTGAACTCAAGCAATGTTCCCAGCTCAGCCTGAGAGTGCTGAGAGTACAGGCAAAACCCACTATGCCCAGCCATGATTTATACTTTTATGAGAACCATCTTCCCTGTAGTTCAGACTATGACACGCGTGACTGCAATTCTCATGGTCTCATTCTGTGCTTTATTCATTTGCAGAAAGAACCCCCAATTAATATCAGCTTTATCAACAATAAATGTATCAATAAACAGAAAAAGTATTTTTCTTACTTCTTAATTGGTTCATAACTCAAGTGGGAGAGAGGGATTACCCCTATTACCCCTCCCCTCAAACACTGACAATTAACGTGGCAAAAAACAATTCTTTATCTGCTGCCAAGGTCATTGTTATCAATGGATGCTTCCTAATCCAGACAGGACTAATAGTGGGGTTCAGTCTGAAATGATGGCTAAGCCCAAGTGGCATAGTAGTGCTGGTGAAGGAAGATGACTCATTAATAGGGGTAGCAATGCATACTTGAGTCACTCATCAAAAATATGATGTGCACTGGGTCTGCCATCAGGATCCATCTGGGAAGGTCCTATGCCTGACTATCACATTGTCCTAGCCCCATCAGCCTAAAATCAACAGGAACAACTCTGTAGTCCAACAGAGTCAGATTTATTGAATTACTGCAGTAAGAGAGACTGTCCATCAGGTTCCTGAGCCAAACGAAGGAAGACAGTGATTATAGGATTGGGGGTAAAAATAATATTTAGGCAAAATTTAAAGGAAGCAATGTTTAGATGGGCTCAAAGCAAAAAGTGCTGTATGAAGAGAGGTCTACATTAGGTCAGAAGTGTAAAGAGGATCTAGGGTCTGTGTCCTGCGAAACTGCAAAGTTAAGATACATGTAGAACGTTGTGACCAGAAACCTTTTATCTGAAGCTCTGTTCACAGGCTGGAGATTGAGGCTGCTTCTCTGTGTCAACATGATTTATATTATTCAGGCAAAACTGGGATGCTTCATTCTTGTTCATACAACTTGAAAAGTCAAATGTGCAATTGTCCATTGTTGTAAAGAACAAAGTCTCTTAGTGATAAAAAAAAAAAAAAGTAGCCACTCAAAGAAGAGGAATGTTATGATACTATAGCTGCAGCATATTATTGGGAGAGATATTATTGCTTGTTAATTTGCGGTGGGCTTTATCTGTGCCTTGTTATTCCAGCCTCATGTTTTTACTTTCTAAACACAGTGTATCCAGTGGGGAGCACAGAGCAGGGTCCCACCAACTCACCATCCAACAAGAAGCAGCTGTTCCTTTGATTCCAGCACAAGCAAAGACCCTCATCAATGGCCAGGACAAGACCAAAGACCCAGCAGTGAGCATGGGATCAGAGCAGCTTCCAGCATGAGCTGGGCCAAGGAGTCCAGACACCAGTGTGGATCAGAGTCTCCATATTCCAGTGGACATGTGGTTTCTCTAATAGCCCCTGTGCTCCTTTAGCCAAAGAAGCATGTGAAGGCTTCTCTCTTTAGAAAGCTGCTTCCTGTTGAGGCTTTGGGTGGGGAAATATCAATGGTAGCACAGGTCAGACTGCTTAGAGATACTCAAGGGAAGAAGGTGAGGGAAATCCCCAGACAGTAAAAATAAAGAAATGGAATTACATCAACATTTTGAGGGACTGTCCCAAGTCGGGTTCCTGGATGCTGTTCCATCTAAACATGAGCACTCCCTAAGGTCAAGAGTACACCTCCTAGAGCTGAACAAAGTTGGCTCCACCTAACAAACCTCTGTACCTCAGAGCCCAGGGCAGGCCACCACTGTGGGCATCCTGGTCCCTAATGATAGAATCAAATTCCCTCTTTCAGAAGTCCAGAAGAGGGAGGCATCTTTCTGAAGCCTGAAGCATTAACTCCCAGCTTTTCCCAGTGCCCTTTTCCCAATTTCCAGTGCCTGGAAATGAAGAGGGGTTCAGTGGCAGACACTTGTGATTACTATTGCCTACAATGTATAAGGTTTATATTCAGCACCTGTGAGTCCAAACTTTGGAGTTGTCCGCTTCTAGCTATATGGATTCAGTCAAGTCTCTTCACAGCTCTGAGTCCCCGATTTCCCTCCTATAAAATCGAAATAATTTTCAGGGTGGATATTGTGGTTAAGAAGTATAATATGCTCAGCACATTATTTATTCAGCAGAAAAAATGCACATAGACCAAGTACATTAGTGTCACACTACCTCTGTCTTGAAATTCATTTGCATCTCTCCACTCTCTTGCTTTTTCTCTTGGATACTGAGTTCTCTCGGGCCCTAGATCACTCTGGCCTTTCCCCAACATTTTTTTCTTTCCAAACTTTAATTTTATTATAGGCTACTTGAATTCTTGATGACCTTGTTCCCTCTTCAGCCTACCAGTCCCCTAAAAATCACCTTTCCTGGAATTATCAACATGCAGAAAAACATAAAAGCTGTTCTCAGGGAGCTTCCTAGGCTCAGAAGCTTTGTCCCACACAGCCTGCTTCTGAAACCCCTCTTGAAGGAAGCACTCCAAATGCAGAGGAATAAATCCAGGATAATTATTCAAAAGATTCAGTAGGTAAGGTTGAAGACATATTAATAATTTGGTAAGGTTTATTGTTGTTTTTAAGATGACTAAAAAGATCCAATTTCTCAAACCCTACATTTTAAAAAAGATAGATTTGGCCTGGTGCGGTGGCTCATGCCTGTAATCCCAGCATTTTGGGAGTCTGAGGCGGGTGGATCACGAGGTCAGGCGATCAAGACTATCCTGGCTAACACAGTGAAACCTTGTCTCTACTGCAAATATAAAAAAATTAGCTGGGCATGGTGGCGGGAGCCTGTAGTCCCAGCTACTCAGGAGGCTGAAGCAGGAGAATGGCGTGAACCCGGGAGGTAGAGCTTGCAGTGAGCCGAGACTGCCCTACTGCACTCCAGCCTGGGTGACAGAGCAAGACTCCATCTCAAAAAAAAAAAAAAAAAAGATTTGATGACAGCAAACAATAAGAATTTCTCTCTTTGTTGAAGACACCACGGGAAAAAGTTAGCAGATGACAAGCTGAAATAAGATAGTTGCAACAACTAAAACAAATAGTGAATTAAGGCTTAAAAATATGTAATAACTTTCTGCAAACCAACAATAAAAAGGAAAGATATGATAGCATCAAGAGAAGAAAATGGGCAAATGCAATGAACAAGCAATTCACAAAGCAGAAACCCAAGTGGTTAATCTGATCCTGAAACCATGTTGGATAGCAAATTTTCAGATACTATGGCATATATTTCACTACATCAAATTGAAAAAATAACGAGTTCACCTAAAAATCCAAATTAATACCCCGTATATCACCAAAACACTCCTGTACTATAATGACATGTCATATCATATATCACAATTTCTGCACTAAAAAACTAAACTAATTACTTAACAAGTAAGAACTCACTAGTGGGTATGTGTAGATTGCAGCAGTACTCCAAAGTATATCAGATTCAACTACAGAAGTAAATGAAAAGCAAAATAAAACAGGACAAACAGAAAAAGACAGAAAAGATGTCATATTTAATTCTGTATACCAATGATCAAAATAAAGGTGAATGGGCCAAATTCAATAAAAAGACAAAGACTATCAGATGACTTGTTAAACCAAACACGCACACAGGTCTAGCTATATGCTGTCGATAAGAGGTAAATGTAAAGGAAAACAATCCAAACAGGTTGAAAATGTAGGAATTGATGAAGATATATGTCAAGCAAATGTTCACACACAAAAAAAGCAGCTGACAATATCATGTTATATTGACTCTAAAATGCCATGGATTGTAAGATGTACAATTATTTTATGTACTACCAAAAAAGAAAAAAAAATGCTCAATTACAATACAATACTTTCTTAGAATCATACACATAAATGTAGCTGTTTTAAGGACATATATTTATAATCTAGTATTCTTTTCATTCACAGAAAGGTAAATATAAATGAGATTAGTCAATTAAAGTATTCCTAAAATTTCTTACTTTTTTTTTTTTTTTTGGAGGCAGAGTCTCACTCTGTTACCCAGGCTGGAGTACAGCGGTGTGATCTCGGCTCACTGCAACCTCCACCCCCCGGGTTCAATCAATTCTCCTACCTCACCCTCTTGAGTAGATGGGATTACAGGTACGCACTACCACGCCCAGCTAATTTTTGTATTTTTAGTTGAGGTAGGGTTTCACCATGTTGGCCAGGCTGGTTTCGAACTCCTGACCTCAGGTGATCCACCCACCTTGGCCTCCCAAAGTGCTGGAGTTACAGGCATGAGCCACTGTACCCAGCCCTAAAACTTCTTAAGTTTTGAATGTGATTCTGCTTAATCACTTCTGACTCAGAATCACCAATGTTTGTTTCCAATAAAACTCTCCTGTGCCAACAAGAGTACTGGTGATACAACATTTCTTAAGTTATAAACTCTTATCTCCAGACATCATTCCAAGCTTCTGACCTCCATTCAGCAACTTTTGATGCTGTTGCTTTTTTAATTTACAGGATGCATCAATAGAAGGTTCATCACCAACAACCAGGATCATATTCCTTCAATGAATGGTTTTTCTTGATGATGTACTGAACGAAACATCAGATGGGGAACATTTGTCCAACCATGGCATTGGAAAAACCAACTGTATTTGCAAATGCGTAGGCAACGACCACTATGTCATGACTGCCACTTGGCTGACAATATAGTAAGACGCCATCCATTGTAGTAATATACATCTAGGTTTCAGAGATGTTAAAATGAAAAAAAAAAAAAATGTGTTTTCAGGTGGTGAAGTAATGGTATGCACAGCCAACAAAGAAGTTAAGAAAAACAATAATGGTTCAAAGATGAATATTTCATTGGGATAAAAGGTATGAAATAAGAAGAAGATATGGCATACATGAACCTTTAGGTACCAAAAAACTTAAAATTAAAGTAATCTAAGCAAATGGTATAAAATAATAACATTATTTGATTAAAAATACAGTCATAGTAAGGTTATTTAATACTCCCTGTAAACAACTGATAGATCAAGCAAAAAAAAAGTAAGAATTAAAAATATGAAGAGTAAATAGTTAACAAAATTCAACTTATAAATATATACATATATGTTATATTGTATGTACCTATTAATCTTAAAATATTAAAATACATAACATATAAATATGTAATTCTATGTAATACTATATGTTCATATTATGAAATATATATAAATAAAATTGTATATTTATATATGTCTAAATTTATATCTGGAGATCTGTGTTAATTTTTCTTAGGTTTCCATGGAAAACTTATTTTTAGTGCACAAAGTCACAAAGGAAAATCAAAAAACGATCAAAGTTGATGTAAGGCCATTCCATCTAACCATAGGCAATAATAAACATAGACAATTCTAAGGTAGCCTCCAAATAATCCAACCACTTGGGAATTTAGAAATTATATATATAATCCACATTTTAAAGGAAAATAATAACCAAAACAGATTGAAGTTGAAATAAAGACAATGAAAACACTGTATCAACATTATAGGATGTGTCCTGATATCTCTTTGATATCCTGATTTTAATTCTTTGGGATGTCTAATGAGAAGTGAGATTTCTGGGTCATATGGTAGTTCTACTTTTAATTTTTTGAGGAACTTTTATACTATTTTCTATAGTGACTGCACTATTTCAAATTTCTACCCAAAGTGTACGAGCGTTCCAATTTCTCCACATCCTCACAAACACATTGGTTTTTCTGGTAACAGCCATTCTAACAGGTGATATCTCACTGTGCTTTCAATTTGTATTTCCCTGATTATTAGCAGATGCTGAACATCTTTCCATATACCTGTTGGCCATTTGTATGTCTTGGAAAAATGTCCATTCAAGTCCTTTGCCCATTTTTAATCAGATGTTTGTTTGTTTGTTTGCCATTGAGTTGTGTGACTTCCTTACATATTTTGGATATTAACTTCTTATCAGATACATGGTTTCCAAATATTTTCTTTCATTTCATAGGTTGTCTTTTCACTCTGTTGATTGTTTCTTTGGCTGTGCATAAGTTCTTCACTTTGACATCGTCTCACTTGTCTACTTTCACTTTTGTTCCTTGTGCTTTGGTGTCATATCCAAGAAATCTTGCCTAGATTCATGTTATGAAACTTTTTCCCTATGTGTTCTTCCAGGAGTTTGGGCTGTTTCTGGTCTTACATTAAAATCTTTAATTTATTCTGCACTCTCATGTTCATTGCAGCATTATGTACAATAGCCAAGTTATAAAAACAACCTGAATGCCCATTTATGGATAAATGGACAAAGAAAATGTGGCATATGCACACAATGGAATATTATTCAACCTTTAAAAAGAAGAAAATCCAGCCATTTGGGACAATATGGAAGAACCTGTAGTATATCATGCTACGTGAAATGAGTCAGTCACAAAAAGACAAATACTGCATGATTCCATTTACAGATAAGATATCTGAAATGGTCAAATTCATAGAAACAGAGAGTAGAATGTGGTTTCCAGGAACTTGGGAAGGAGAAATGAAGGGATGCTCTTCAATGCATATAATCTTCATTTAAGCAAGAGAAATAAGTTCTAGAGTTCTGTACAAGAGTATGCCTATAGTATACTTTATTAACAATATTGTATATTTAAAAATTTATTGGGCAGGTATATCTCATATTAAGCCATAATACAAATAATTCTAGGATGTATCTCAAGGCACACTAAGAGAAAATGCAATGTTTTATGCATTTATAAGAAAATAAAGGAGAATAAAAACGAGTAGACATAAATTTCTAAAGTAGTTGAATTTCTTCTTCCAGAAAACATCCAGGCAACATCAAAGATGGCCAGATTCCTCCCCAGCCCTGAGTTTAGGTGACCAAATATCCCAGTTGTCCAACAGCTGCTCCATACATCCCAGTTTATGTCCGCTAACCCAGTGCATTAATAGACCCCTTTCACTTTCCTAAGTGTTTTGATCATCCCACATGTCTAGAGAAATTACCAAGACAGGGAAAGGCAGAGGAGAAACAGTTCTACTTTTTTGTAGGAACCATGAGAAATGAAAAGCTCAGGGAGCTGTATGCTGTCACCAGGAAAAAATGTAATCTCTAACATCAATGTGGTCACTCAAATGCTGAATAGAAGAAGACATGAGGATGGGACGAGGAGGTTGGGGCAATGCCTGCACAGCCCTGGAAGTCATCAATGTGCTCAGGAAAACAGTATTTCCACATCTTCCTACAACACTTAGGGACAAGTAAAAATATAGTGGAAAGTAAACATTACAACAGGACTACACAGATGAACTATTCTGGGAATCATAACATGGCAAGAAATAAAATTTCAACTAATATTCTGTAAGAAGAATACTTATTTCAAAATAAGAAAGGATTAAAAACAAGTCTTCAAAATCAATGTTCTCTAGATGAGTGGGAGCCGTGTCAGTTTATGGTTTGTGAGTTCACAGGAAAAACCCACAGTAGACTCTCAGAAACCCTTGCCAGAAGAGGCAGGGAGGGTTTTTCAGCTAGCTGTGCACCTGCATTGTGCACTGAAATATGGAGTGAAATTTCTATTAGTGAAGCACCATTTGTCCCACCCATCCCAGTAGTGAGGCCTGGAGAAACCCGAGTTTAGGAAGACACCACCTTCCCCAACAGTCTTACTGGTTCTTCTTAGAAACAAGAACCTTCATGTACGCCTGCTTTACAGACTATAAAACTCCTTAGAAATGCAAGGAGTCGATATTATAACCACAATATTCCATTAAAGCCATTTGATTCATAAAAGAGCCACTGAGATGACAACATTTTTATTTCACAAATTTAATGCTTTTGCAGTCCAGTGATAACACTTTAGATGAAAGCTTCATAAACCACAGCAGTTCTTCACCCAAGCCAGCACCAGCATATGTAACTTCACTGAGACGTAAGCCAAGACCAGGAGCGGCGCAGCTTTCTTTTTGGTCTCCTCTTTCTGATGGAACATTCATATCTGCTTCTCCTTGTCAAAATCCAAAAGGTCTTGATACTCCATCACAGAGGAATGTATCTGAAAATCCAGAGACCTGGACTTAAAATTCAAGAGTCACCACCCTCATTTTTACTTGGAGCATTATTAGCAAGTATGTTAAGTAGAGCTTTCTTTATTATTTTTGTAATGGTGCCATATTTCAGCCACCTACTCATGGCAAGGCCCTCAATTTTCCTGGACTATTTTCCACATGGCCCCAGGGAGAGGGACCCAGTCCAGCACTTAGGTCACTGCATGAATATATTGGGAGGCAGCAAGATATTCTTAGGTGGCAAGTCCAGTAACAAATTCTCCCTGCCCATTCCAGGCTAAGATTACACTAAGATTTTCTCTGCATGGAGACCAACCTCCAAACCCAACTGACCTTAAAACAGCATAGTTAACCCAAAGTCAGTAGTGTTGGCTTTCCCCAGTTCTTGGGTAAGGATGAGAGGACAGCCTCCTTCAGAGCTGACAGCGATGAACCAGCCAGGGAAGGCCACAGACTCGAAGGTGGAGCTCCTGCCACTCTGGCTGTGGTAGAAGAGAAAGGACTTTACAGGCTCGGGTTGGTTGTACAAATCCATTATATCCTTTTCCTGAAGGGTGTGAAGGAGACATGAGCAAGAAACATACTGTTTGAATGTTTCACATTCTTTACACACTGATATTCCATGCCCAAGGATAGCATTCCCTACTCATTGAAGCAGTGTGGAGGCCTCTGTTTCATATTATGGGATTAAAAATCACACATCTTAAATTATTTTTTCTATATGTTAAGATTATGGTTGAAACTCAGGCTACAAATTTCAGTGGCTCTTAATGTAAGGCTCTGAAAAATGTGTTGACATGAAAGTTTTTGAGAATACAAAGCATTGATTGAGCCATTATATTTGTTGTTCAGAAACAGAAACTTAAAGAATATTTATGTAACAGTTACTATAAATTTCAAATTAAAACATAGTTACTTTCTGTCAGGGTTCTGCACCCTCAGCACTACTGACATTTTAGGCAAGATGATTCTTTGTTGTCAGGGTCTGTCCTGTATAATATAGGATGTTTAGCAGCATCCCTGTCATCTACCCAATAAATGCAAGTATTACACCCCCATCCCAGGTTGTCACAACCAAAACATCTCCAGACATTAACAAATGTCCATGCAGCAAAATCACCCCTGGCTGAAAAACACTGTTTTATATCTTGTCATCAAATTGAGTGTCTGCCTATGCTTGTTTACTGAAAAGGGTCAAGAGAGTTCCTGTAGTACACAGAGGCCTGCTATAACTATCTTTTTTTAATAACAGAAAATTGCAATTATTAAAGTGTTTGTTACAGAGAATTATGTTTGCTCACTTGAAGTTGCAATGTATTTTTTGCCAAAAAGATGTTTTCATAAGTTCATCTACTTTGTGATAATTAACTGCTAAAATGTCCTTGCTGATTTTACTGTGTGTGTGTGTGTTCTATTGAAGTTAGACATCGTCCTTGCCAAATTAATAATATTTTTGCAAATTAAAATAATAAATCATCTCAGTAGGTTTGTTTCAAAACATCCCTGCAACTTTTCTTAGTCTTTCACAACATATACAACCCCAAGGAAACCAAAAATAAAAATGCATAAGCATAATAAGTACATTGTCTTTTAAAAGATCCTAAAATCTAAGTTTCTATCAAATAAATGGCAGGACCTGTCTTCCACACTCACCTTCAGCTGCAGTGTGGGCTGGTCCCCAGCCTTAGCACACATCAAGCAGAGATTGAGCCCATTCAGTCCCAGGTAGATGGGGTTCCCTCTGTCTTTCTCAAGGGTCTCCACATGTCGGCATGAGATTAAGGCAATAGTGACTGGGAACACGATGTGAAAAGAGGTGTTCAGGTGCCATTTCCAGGGTGGTATCTCTGAGCCAGAGTTTTTAGGGAATCTGCTAACTGACACTCAGAGTGCACTCACAGAGTGGTCACCTCGCCACCCACCACCTAACCCAGACACCCATCCTATGTCTGGGGAACACTTTCCATTAGAAAAGTCAGTCTTTCATGGATTCAAAAACTGGTCTTCCCATAGATTACCCTCTTTTGTCCTACTCTTACTCCTTGAAGTTTCTCAGAATATGTCTTCCACTCTTTATCATAGGCTGACCCTTCAGTCTCCCTTTAGCCTTCTCTCTCTTCTCTGACTTCATGACCATAGTCCCAGAACAACCTTATTCTCACCCTCTGTTCATTACTGGCTGTGAGATGCTCCTCTCTGTAGATACGCCCAGTTAACAAGCCCACTGTGGAATAAGGTCTGAGCACCAAACACAAAACAGCACTGGCCAAAGGAGCTGCCTTTGGCAGACTGTGGCTACTCACCTGGAGACACACGGTCCTTCCTCGGGACTGCTATAAGGATCTGGTCCTGAAGAACCCACACCCGATGATTGATATCCTGAATGCTCCCCCGCTGAGGCATTTCACTTTTCGACACTGTTGAGAAAGTCAAAATGTAAATTAGTAAGAATGAGAGCACAGAATATCACCCCCTTGTCAATTTTTCGCCCTTGCATGAGGATCTTTACCTTTTAGCATTGTGGTGGTGTTGTTTCAGAACTGCCAAGGATAGGAGTCCTTTTATGTGCAGACCGACCCCAAGAGAGGACCTGAGTCAGTCCCAAGCCACAGTTTAACCCTGGGTCAGAAGGAAGACTGGTGGCCAGCCCAGCGGTGACCCCAGTCAGAATCTCTACTCCCAAAACTCACCCAGCACACTTCCTTTCTTGGATGCAGTCTACCTCCAGCAAAAGCAGCTGCACCTATGAATCCTGCTCAGGCCTAGGCCCAGGAACTCTAACACGACAAAGAGTGCGAAAGTCAAAGACCCAGAAGCAAGACAAAATCAGAGGTCACCAGACTTTCCAACATAGGCCACACTGATAATCTGTTACGAAGGACCCTGTATCCCTACCATTATCAACTATGGCTTCTGCTGCATTTGGGTTTTCTGACAGGCTGTAACAGGGCCCAGGCCTTTTATCCACATGGGCAAAGAAGGAAGTTCTGCCTCACTAGGGCTGGGACTGCCCAACACTCAGGATATTTTCTAGTTCCTGATGCCAGAGGATTTAGTGACTCTTTATGTGAACAGTATGGTTAACACTTATCCAAGCACCCTGAAAAATGAGGGCATGCTAAGCTTTGAAGAGCAGGAAATATAGTCACGGATACTGAGTTGAGAAACATTATGGGACTTATTCAGGGCCAATGACTCATCTCTGATGCCACAAAATAAACAATGGAATTATTCCTAAGAGTGGGAACCCCCAGTAGGTGCACGGTAGACTGAGGAGGGATGGGTCTCTTAAGACCTCTGTAACTTCTAACCAGTCCTGGTCCACAAACACTATATTCTTGGTCAATTTCAGACCGGAAGCACATTGACTCCAGTGACCCTCCTCCAGCTTCTCAGAGCCACTGTGCATGCTGTTTCTCCACCAAGGAGGTCTTACTGTAGCAAAGCCAGCTCCTGAGCACCCTAACCACCTCAATGGACTCCCGATCACTATCCCTAGTATAAGTAGCGTGATGGTTAATTTTAAGTGTCAATTTGACTGGTTTAAGGAATATTTAAAGAACTGGTAATGTGTTAGTTTGGGGTGTGTCTATGAGGGTGTTTCCAAAGAAGATTGGTGTGTAAGTCAGTGTACTAGTGGGGAACATCTGCCCTCAATGTAAGTGGGATCCATCCAACTGGCCCGGGGCCTGTTGATGAAGGAAACTTCTCGCTCTGCAAGAAAAGAACTCCACAGGAGTAAAGCTTAGAGTTGCAGCCTTATCTCTCTCTTCAGCTATCCAGAACTAGACCTGTCTTGGGATTTCATTCTTTTGTCCATTCCTATCTATCCTTCATTACTCACTTCAAGGTTTAATATAGTCACCTCTACCCTGAAAATCTTTCCCAAATCTTATAGCACAATTTCCACCTTTTATTTTGGCTACTATTATTCATGTATTGCCTAATCATTAGATAAAATTTTCCTTGTTGTGTACATCTTTAACACTCAAGGTGTACTTTATGGATGATACATTGGCATTATTTTGAAGCTTGCCAGAAATTCAGAATCTCAGGTCCTACGGAGACCTACAGAATCAGGATCTAAAATAAAGGAACAATAAAACCACAATATGCTCTCTGCTGATATAGTACTTATGCTCAGTACTGTAGTCACACCAGCACAAAAACAAGGAAGTCAGTGCATAGGGTTGGGGCTGGGGAGGTGACAAGCTCATGAAATCTAGATTGCCTTTCTCAAACCTCTAAGAACCATGGAGAGGACTGGGGGAAGAGGCCCAAGGTCCTTCCACAGGTATGAAGATGCAAACAGCCAAAACATATTGGTTTGGAAGCTGCACATATGAATGCAAACTCATTTGCGACAACAGCTAAGATGTAGGTCCTTTAAAATTCTTATTTCATCCCATAGATACTTGGAGCTCTATATGGCCTGGGTACTTAGACCACAGTGCCATCAGTGGAGGTGATACCTCCACTGCTGTGGAGATATCAGATTGTTCAGGACCTGTACTTATTTCTCTCTAGCATGGAGGAAACATCCTTTATAGCCAAAAGGGTGAATGCTCCTGAGAAAAGACAATAGAGTGATATCTCAAAATGCAGAAAAGAAACTCTTCCAGTGGAATTTCATACTCTGCAAAATTTCTTAAGTTTTTCAGATTAAGGGCAAATCAAGAATGTTCTGAGACAGAAACTTGTGGTGGCAGGTTAAGTATATCAGGCCCCTCCCCTCTTGGAAGGAAAGCAGTTTGTCCTCACAGGGATAAATACATAGTCTGGGTTTGGGTTTGCTCTCCTACACTCAGAACCTCAGCTGTAACCACTATCCAGGGGCCTATGGCATCCCATACAATACAACATCCAACCAGGGAGTCCAAAACAACATAGCATCTAACTAAAATACAAACCCTATAGTGAAGGAAGAGCCAAAGCAAGTCCATGATCATTAAGTGAACTTAATGGTATACTAGTACATTTTTAATAACTGTCGCTCCAGAAAAAAAATAAAAGCCCTGACTTGTAGTATTTGTCAATTTCCTTGATGTAAATACTTCTGGCCGGGCGCGGTGGCTCAAGCCTGTAATCCCAGCACTTTGGGAGGCCAAGACGGGTGGATCACGAGGTCAGGAGATCCAGACCATCCTGGCTAACACAGTGAAACCCCGTCTCTACTAAAAAATACAAAAAACTAGCCGGGCAAGGTGGCGGGCGCCTGTAGTCCCAGCTACTCGGGAGGCTGAGGCAGGAGAATGGTGTAAACCCGGGAGGCGGAGCTTGCAGTGAGCTGAGATCCAGCCACTGCACTCCAGCCCGGGCGACAGAGCGAGACTCCACCTCAAAAAAAAAAAAAAAATACTTCTATAATGGGCAATTTCAAGCTGCCAACTGGTTGGACGAACAGAGGCAAGATGGCGCAGTTCCGGCTTCTTCACCCTCAGCTTTCCCGCACCAGGAAAGACACAGGTGGACTGCCAGGCGCAACCCGACCTCCGACGGAGAAAAACCGGAACCCGCCTAGCCACGCCTACCGCCCCGCCCCCGACCCACCTATGTCCCGCCCACTGCCCTCCCACTTCCGCCTGGGACATAAAAGCCGCTCCCGGTGGGCGCGCGGTGGGCACTTCCTCAGCCCTCACTCCTGTCGGGACTGTAGGAACTCCGCCCGAGAGCTCCACCGGGTGACTCCCCCGGCCTCCCCTGCCGGAGACCGAGGGACCTCACCCCTCCCCCACACCTTCTTTCCTGAAGCTGGGGGACCAGAAATAAATGTGCAGTTTTGCTCCTAGCCTTGCCTACTAGCTGGTCATTTAATACTCGCCCTGGTTTCCTAGAAAGCAAATCGGTTTCCTGGAAAGCAAATCAGTTTCCCGGAAAGCAAATCACCAACCAACTCAAAAAATCCTGAAAATGTAGTAATTGACCCCTCAAAGTCAGTATAAGCCTGCTCCACTACTTCCCTGGACTCACTGGTCAACCCAAAAGCGGCAAACATGATGGAGCATTGAATGGCCTCCTGGAGGTATACCTGGAACACCATGTAAGTGGTAATACTCTGTAAGGATGGGCTGCCATCCATCAGGATGCACTATACGTAAGAGGAGGTATAGCTGCTTTTACATATGAAGACAGGGAGGTATATGTGTGTAATATTTGTGGAACCCAGGTGATCCATTTGGACACCTCTTGGTATTCCCTTGACTAACTAACTGTGAATAGACATGCAGTAACCCCAGCTCAAAAAGTATATGACTGCCAGAGTGAGGGATTTGATCACATCCCCAGGAAAGCCACTAAGACCTGCCAAGCTATTAGTTGAGGGTAAAGGAAATTTAGAATAGACAGTGGAGACAAAAGATGATGAGAACAAACTGTTGGCCCAACTATAGAAATGGGTGCTGTAGTCCATTCACTAACATTCCTCTGCTAAGTTTCCCTTCAGGTAGACACCCATGGGAAGCATGGAGGATCTGCTCCCAAACATATATACAGGATGGGGTCCATGCAGTGTAAGAGTGGATTGTGAGCATGGAGCATGGAGGGTGACTCTCAGACTTCCCTTTAAGAGAACCTGTTACAAGGAGAACAGTTGAAAGACAACCTCAGCTGCCAAAATTTGGGGTTCATGGCAGTGCTCCTGCCAAGAACATTCTTTTCTTGGACTGCTCCCAGCCAGTGACGGCAGCCTTTCCTACTGATGTGGAATGCCTTTACAGACAAGCTTTCGCTCTAGGGCTCCCCCATGTGCCAGTTTGAGACTTTCTCAGAGCTTCACAGGTGCACTGCGGTCTGATGATCTTCCTACCCACTCCTCCTTCCTCCTCTCTGTCTTTCTCTCTCTCTCTCTCTCTCTCTCTCTCTCTCTGACAGAGTCTCAAGATGCTCTGTTGCCCAGGCTGGAGTGAAGTAGCATGGTCTCGGCTCACTGCAGACTCCACTTCCTGGGTTCAAGTGATTCTCCTTCCTCAGACTCCCAAGTAGCTGGAACTATAGGCACGTGCCACCATGGCTGGCTAATTTTCGTATTTTTAGTAGAGGCAGAGTTTCACTGTGTTGGTCAGGCTGGTCTCGAACTCCTGACCTCAAGTGATCTGCCTGCCTTGGCCTCCCAAAGTGCTGGGATTGCAGGCGTGAGCCACCGCACCTGGCCTTTCCTTTTCTCTTTTTTGTCATTGATGTCAGCCCTGCCTCACAGTCTGAATGCTCTCCCTGCCTACTCCTGATCCCTTTTTTGCCCTTCAGGCATGTCCCCCATTAAATCTCTTAATATCTTCTCATCAAAGCACCCAAACTGACACGACATATCACCATGAATCTCAAGAATGTGAATAAGCAAGATGTAAAAGAATGCATACAGTATTATTTCATTTATATAAAGTTTAAAGCACATACAACTAAAGAATATCTATTTTAGGGACATATACATAGATGGTAGCACTATAACAAAATTTATGAGAATAGTTGCCATCAAATTTAGGATGACAATTACATCTGTGGGAAGGAAGAGAAGAGGATAGAATAGAGGATGGGCATACAGTTCTTCCAAAGTTCCTAGTTCTGTTTATTCAGCTGGGTGATGAGTTTATATAGGTCCCTTTTATTCAGGCCTTGGATATATTTGTTACAAATATTCCTTCTTACCTACTCAAAATCTAACTTACACCATAGAAAGAAAATGGGTTCTAAAGTAATTTCCTGGATTTCCTGGAGATGATCAGGACAATACAACAATAAGTATTATTGTTTAGTATCTTTTAACTGTTTTTGATATTTATCTCCGTATTTATTTGAGTTTATTGCTATTCTTTATTGAGTGTTTACATAATCTCATTACGTCATTAAATTTCTATAGAACCTTTTTAAAAAGCCATATGTAAATCTAAAAAAAATAAAATAATAAATATTTAAAAGACAGAAATAAATCAGACATCAGTAATAAAGATGAAAAAATAAAGTCAGTTATATGAGAAAGCCAGAAAATCTTTTATCTAAATCTTACAGAAAGAAAAACTAAAATAAAATCCTTTATGACCATTTTAAGTGTAAGTATACTATATTAAAATTTAAAGACATGGACCCACAAAGAATGAAAACATGTAGTCCCTCTGCATAGACTTGGATTCCAATCCAAGGCAACATCAGAGCGGGGTCCCACAGGCAGAATGATGGTGCATCCTTCCAGTGCAGAAAAGGAGGGTTGCTTTCTCAGGCTATGGCCTCTGACCCATGGTAAAATTGACAATCACAATTTGCTTAAAACAGAAAGAGTATTAACAACAAAAGGAAACTATCTTAAATTCAAATATCAAGGGGTAGACAACTTACTTGAAAATAGTTCAGTCAAATACCATGAACACAGCCTGAGTTTTCCATATAGTACAACAATGAATTTTTTCATCAATCCTCTAGGCTCTGCTATTTTCATCTCCAGAAACAAATGCTTCACATAAATGTAGTCTGTTTTCTCAGGCTTCAAAGTCTTGTTACAAAACCGAATAGTCACCCATTATTTCCTGCTGCTCAGAGAAAACCAGTTTTTACTCTTTTAATTGTTTTTGATACTTGTCTCCATTTTTCAAAGTACTATGGGTGTGTTGCTACTTTTTTTTCAGTTTGAGCCATTACGTGTTAACATCCTTCCATGGAAAATAGTTTTTTTTTTTTTTTTTTTTTTGAGACGGAGTCTGGCTCTGTCGCCCTGGCTGGAGTGCAGTGGCCGGATCTCAGCTCACTGCAAGCTCCGCCTCCCGGGTTTACGCCATTCTCCTGCCTCAGCCTCCCGAGTAGCTGGGACTACAGGTGCCCGCCACCTCACCCGGCTAGTTTTTGTATTTTTTAGTAGAGACGGGTTTTCACCGTGTTCACCAGGATGGTCTCGATCTCCTGACCTCGTGATCCGCCTGTCTCGGCCTCCCAAAGTGCTGGGATTACAGGCTTGAGCCACCGTGCCCGGCCGGAAAATAGTTTTAATTATCATACACAGCTCATCTAACTCACTACTACACACACACACACACTTTCATCCATCCATTCTTCCAAAATGTTTACATCATGATTTTGTATAGCCTATACACCATTGCAATATAAACATTACTGACAATTAGGCCACATAGTAAATTACGATTACATTTTGTCTCCTGAATAACTTAATGTTTTCTCTAGAATTAAGAACTGCTGGTGGCAGCCACGATGACCAGTTGGAAGCAGCTACAGTGTGTGGCACTCATGGAAAATAACAAAAAGCGGTGAGTAAATACAGCATCTTCAACTGAAATATCCAAGTACTCACATTGGAACTGATCAGGGAAACAACTCAACCCACAGAGAACAAAGGAAAGCAGGGCGAGGTGACAGTCCACATGTCAGCGACACAGAGACAAGGGAACCCCCATCCCCCGCCAAGGGAAGCAGGAAACCACACTTCTCCCATGAATCTTTGCAACCCTCAGATCAGGAGGTGGAGTGAGCACACCACCAGGACCTGGGGTCTGACACAGAGCTGCTTGAAGTCTCTGCTCAGCAGCTGCTCAGGCATGCACAGAGACCAGGACCTTTACATACTCCACTAGGCCAGGTGCAGTGGCTCACACCTGTAATCTCAGCAGTTTGGGAGGATAAAGCAGGAGGATCACTTGAGACCAGGAGTTTAAGACCAGTCTGGGCAACATAGTGAGACCCACCCTCTATTAAAAAAAGAAAGAAAGAAAAAAGAAAAAAATAGCCGAGATTTGTGTTGCACACCTGTGTCCCCAGCTATTTCGGAGACTGAGGTAGGAGGATTTCTTGAGCCCAGAAAGTTGCAGTGAGCCATGATTGCACCATTGCCCTCCTCCAGCCTGGGCAACAGAGTTAAGACCTTGTCTCAAAACAAAAACAAAAACAAAACAAAACAAAACAAAAACTCAAATAATAATAGTGGTTTAATTCTTCCTTTGGTATCTAATAAAACTGGTCTTTTTCTATAAAGTCTACTATGTTCTGGTCTAGTTTCAAAAAGTATAAACACACTGAAATTAAAACATGAAGTATTAAGAATACAAGATGGCATGGGGGTCAAAAACCATGAATGAGGGAGTCAACAGTATGGCTTATATGACCCCCCACCCTGCAACCTCGGCCACCTCACACTTCCCAGAGACACACTCAGGAAGCCACTGGCAGCCACTGCACAAGGCTGCTCCAAGATTACATGTCACCTGGACCTAAGAGTGATTTGAAACAGCAACCTAACCCACCACCAAGCTGGGCTGTTTTCTCCAAAGGAATTCCCAACTGTCTTCTGCAATAGAATTTCTGTGCAAGTCAGCCACAGACCCTGTGGGGACATAGTTTCTCCAAGCAGCAGTAATGTTTAGAGATTAATACTGAAAGCTGTGCTTTGTCTGGCTACCATCAAAAATCTGCTACCGCTCCTCATCTTCAAATCACCTCTCCAAGCTTGAAATTAGAGCCTTGGACTACTCAGCAGTCTCTGGGCAAAGGTTGGCCAAACAGACCAACTTAAATTTATGAAGCTTTTTCTGGAGTAACAAGCTACAAATACTGGCAATGGTCTCTCTGTTTTCGAAACCACTGAAACAGCCTGTGTAGTTTCTTTGTTTACACAAAGACTTCTGAGAGTTCCTGTTCATCCTCTGCACTCTCGTTCTATTGCTTTCGATGTTCCAGAAGCATATGAATTTCTGAATTTAGAAGTGTCTTCGCTGTTTCAAACTCTTCAGGAAACATGAGCTGTTAACTGTCCTCCTCTACATTCCCAGCCTGCGGATCGCCGCCACCTGCTGCCATCACTGTGCCACCACCCACATCCTTAATTTCTTTTTATTGCTGAGTAGCACTGAATACACCACAACTTGTTTATCTATTCACTGCTTGATGGAAATTTAGGTTCTTTCCAATTTGAGGATATTATAAAATTTTATTTGAGGATGTGAACTTTTTATACAAGTCATTTTCCTTCAATTTGCTTTTAAATCACTCAAGAGAGAACTTTACAAAAGTAAATGTCAAAAAACAGCAGGAAGTATGTATTTTTACATATCTCTTTATTTCTATAGAAGCACATAGATCATTCCAACCATGATTAATTTGTGTCTTTTTACACACAAAATTCCACTGGATGGTCCAGAAGAGTATTTCCCATGTTTACTTAATAATTAGCACTCCCTATGGTCTTCACTAAAATGTTCTTTAGGTCCCACCATAAACTTAGTAAGTTGCAATTTCTAGAGGTGGGGGTTTTGATCTACTAGGCATGGAGTGAGCACAAGCACCCTAGTTTTTCAGTGAATATCCAGGTGATTCTAATGTAGTTTCAAGTTTGGGAAATACAGGTATGCTAAAAATTTCTGTACTTGTGTCACTACGTAATGACATTTGAGTGGCCACAGGTGCTCCACCTTGGGTTACTCCACCCTGGGTAGGTCATTTGCTGACACCCTACTAGATAGGGACAGCCCTAATGATGACATGTTTCAGACTTTGCTCTGCCATCTTGCTCAAGGTGATTGTTGCTGATCTCTCACAGCAACAGTGTAAGAAACAAAACAATATTTTATTGACATGTATTATTAATTATGACCATTGTTTTCAGCACACTGTGGGCAGCATCTTCAGTCCCCATACCCAGTTGTTCATGAATTATGAGACAATGTCTTTCTGTCCAGATTCAGGAAACAGCCATTACCCTTCAGCAGTACTGACATGAGAATATATCAGCCCCAAAGCGACTTGACAGAGAAACATCCTACTCAGCTGTTTTATCTACAATTGTGATCTTTGGTGGCATGGTTACAAGACTATTAATTCACCCCCTGCTGGAATCCCCCTTCTCCAAGTGCATCAGACCTTCTATAACACCAATTGCTAAAGGTCCAAAGAAACCAAATTATTCAATGAGTATTAGCCTAGAGCTTGTGCTTCCCAAATGCAAAAGTATTTGCTATAGCAAATGTGTAAAAACCAGGTGTGGACCAGACAATTCAACTGAAAATGAGGATATTACTCCTTACAGGGATCCTCCACAATTTCATAAACTATGGCATAATATACTATTTCTCATGGGTAAGGCAGGGAGCCCAGAGAAATTTGTGTTTTCTGGGCTCCACATGCTTTCTATGAGATTACTATAAACTGGTGTTTTCATTTTGATTATAGTCTGTCATCATAGCCTCTTCTGTATCACTAGAATGAACACCTTACCCTTGAGTCCAGCCACATGATGTCAGGACTCATATTTGAGCTTTTGTTTGAGATCACATTTGTGCCAAGTGAAAGTCCAAGGTATCAGTGGCTGAATAAACAAAGTTTTTCACAGTAGAGAAAAGAGGTGGGAATACCAAATCATCACACATCCTGTAGCAGGATGGAGATGCTGTAACACTTACAACCATAATCATGTTGCAAGCTAATGTGTCATCAGCTTCCAGTTAATAATGTAAATTGGCAGATGTTACAACCTGCCACCATTTATTAGCATAGTATGAGTATACGAGTGAATATCCAACGACTAATTCTTCTATTGGATATTCCAGAATTAATTAACTTTAACGTTCATTTTAATGTTGATTTTTATAAAACTGCAATGCCAACATTATATTCAATTGAGGAAGAAAACTTTAGAGGAGAGTGGCAGAGCAAGGAGGTAAAGTAGGACTTTGCATTAATCATCCCACACAGAAACTTTGATCAACTATCCATGCACAAAAAAAAATCATAAGAGCAAAGGAAACCAGGTGAGAGATCACAGTACTTGATTTTAGCATCATCATATTAAGAGATGCATTGAAGAGAAGAGAAAGGACAGTTTTACATTACCCACATCACCCCTTCCCTAACCCCAGGCAGTGCAGTACAGAGAGAGACATTATCTCTTGGGAAAAGGAAAAGAAATTAAGAGTAAGACTTCACCTTGGAACTCAGTACCAGGCCTGCCACAGTAAAACCACCACTGGGTGAACCACTTGATCCCTACCACCAGGCTTATACCTGTAGATGAAGCCTATAGATATACCTAGCACCAGACAGAAACCTGTGGCACCAGTGAGATGGATTTGAGTTTGGCACAAGTCACTGCCAGCAGTGGGCAGGCCATAGTGGCCATGGTCTTGAGCATGCCCTCTGTAATGCTGTGCTGGTCTCAGAGACTTTAAGCTTTGGATGTGACCCAGTGCTGCCTCAGCTTCTGCTGCCAAAGGATTCTGGCCATCATGGTCCTGGACTTAGAGCAGCTCCTAGTGCTGCAATTGCTGAAATGGTCACAGGCTTACGGACCTCCCTAGTGAAACTTCTCTGAATCTCTGGACAGGCTTACTGCTAAAGAAAGTTATCAAACAAAGTCAGATTGCAAAGACTAGATAAGGTACCTACATCAATGCACAGACATCTACAAATGGCTGCAAGAGTCAAGATAAATCAGATCACTTCACCAAGTGGGCAAAATAAGGTACCAGTGACTGACCCTAAAGAAATGGAGATGGAAGAACTGCCTGATGAAGAATTCAACATATCTGTTTTAAGGAAGCTCAACAAACTTCAAGAACATACTGAAAAACAATTAAAAATTTTGTCAGAGAAATTTAACAGAGATAATGAAATAACTTTCAAAAACTCAAATAGAAATTCTGGAGCTGAGAAAAAAATTAAAAAATTAAAAATACAGTAGAGACCATCCACAGCAGAACTATACAAGAAGAGGAAAAGAATCTGTGAATTCAAAGACAGGGTAATTCAAAATATACAGTCAGTGGAGAAAAAGGAATAAAAATAAATGAAGAAAGCTTATAAAATTTAGGGAGTAACATCAAAAGAGCAAATGTATGGGTTACTGGTACTCAAGAGGGAGTAAAGAAAGAGAAAGGAAAAGAATAACAATGGAAAACTTCCCAAACCTGGAGAAAGATATAAATATCCAAGTACAGGAAGATCAAAGATCTCTAATCAAACTCAACCCAAATAAGACTACCCCACAACATATAATCATCAAACTGTCAAAGACAAAAAGACTATCCTGAAAGTAGCAAGGGAAAAGAAGGAAATAACATATAATAAAGTCTCTATATGCCCAATAGCAAACTTCTCAACAGAAATCTCATAGGCCAAGAGAGAATAGAATGATATATTTAAAATGCTGAAGGAAAAAATCCTGCCAACCAAGAATATTCTAGTCAACAAAGCTGTCTTTCAAATATGATGGAGAGATAAAGATTTTTCAGGCATACAACAGCTAAGGGAATTCATCACCACCAAACCTGTCTTACAAGAAATGCTAAAGGGAGTTCTGCAAGATGAAAAAAAAGATGCAAATGAGTAACACCAAAACATCTGAAAGAATATAACTCATTGGTAAAAGTAGGTACATAGTCAAACTCTGAATACTCTATTAACATAATGGTGGTATGTAAATCACTTATATCTTTAGTATAAAGGTTAAAAGACAAAACTATTATAAATGATAACTACAACAAATTCTTAAAGAATATGCAATATAAAAAGATATAAGCTGTGATATCAAAAATTCACAATATTGAGAGAGGAGTGAAATTAAAAAGTAGAAATTTTTGCAATCAAATTTAAGTTGTCATCAGTTTAAAATAATCTGTTGCACCATAAAAAGTCTTTGTAAGCCTCATGGTAACCACAAAGCAAAAACCTACACACCAAAAATAAAAATCAGAAATCAAAACATAGGACTAAAGAAAATTAGCCACAAAGGAAGACAGGAAGAGAGAAAGAAAGGAATAAAGGATCCACAAAACAACTAGAAAACATGTAACAAAATGGCAGGAGTAAGTTCTTACCATCAATAATTACCTTGAATATAAATGAACTAAATTATCCAATGAAAAGATATAGAGTAACTGAATTTAAAAAAACAAAAAACAAAAAACAAAAACAAGGCCCAACTTACACAGCCAACAAGAGACCCACTTCATCTATAAGGATACATGTTCAATGAAAGTGAAGGGATGGAAAAGATATTCTATGTAAATGGAAACCAAAAGACAGCAGAAGTAGCTATAGCTATATTGGATAACATAGATTTTTAATTAAAAACTTCATATTTTATTTAAGTAAAAATGAGACAAAGGAGGTCATTATATAATAACAAAGGGGTGAATTCAGCAAAGAAAATATTAATAGATCTACAGAAAGGGACAGATTGCAATACAGTAATTGTCAGGGGTTTCAGCATCTCACTTTCAGCAATGGAAAGATCATACAGTCAGAAAATTAACAAATATCAGATTTAAATGGCATGCTAGACAAAATAGACCTAACAGAAATTTACAAAATCAACTGCATTTAACTGCTACAGAATACACATTCTTTTCAATTGCACATGGGACATTCTTCAGAATAGGATATATGTTAGGCCACAAAACAAGTATTAACACATTTTAAAAGATTGAAATCATATCACGCATCTTCTCTGACCACAATAGCGTAAAACTAAAAAGAATTAACAAGAGAAACCTGGTAAAATATGCAAAGACATGGAAATTAAACAACATGTTACTGAACAACCAATGGGCCAATAACGAAATTTAAAGGAAAATTTTAAAATGTCTTGAGAAAAATGAAAATGGAAACACAATATACCAAAACTTATGGAATACAGCATTAGCAGTCCTAAGAGGAATGTTTACAGTGATAAACGCCTACGTTTAAAAAGAAAGATCTCAAATAAACAACATAATGTTGCATCTCAAGAAACTAGAAAAACAAGAACAAACTAAACCCAAAATTAGTAGAAGAAAAAAACAATGAAAATCAGAGCATAAATCAACAAAATAGAGACTAAAAAAAGATCAAAAAAATGAAGAGTTGATTTTTTAAAAAGATAAATAAAATAAACAAACTGTAAGCTAGACTAAGAAAAAAAGAGAATATTCAAATAAATAAAATCAGAGATGAAAAGGGAGATGTTACAGCTGATACCACTGAAATACAAAGAAATAGAGACTATTATGAACAATTATATGCCAACAAATTAGAAAACTTTGAAGAAATAGATAAATTCTTGGACACGTAAAACCTATCACTATTGAAATATGAAGAAATAAGGAGCCTGAACAGATGAATAATAGGAAAGGAGATTGAATCAGTAGTTTAAAAGTCTCCCGTCAAAGAAAACCTCAGGGCCTGATGCCTTCATTCCTTAATTCTATCCAACATTTGGTGAAGAACTAACACCAAGCCTTTTCAAACTATTTCACAAAGTTGAAGAGAATGGAATTCTTCCAAACTCATTCCATAAGGCCAGCATCATTCCGATGCCAAAACCAGACATGAACACAACCAAAAAAGAGAACTACATACTAATATCCCTAATGAACATAGATGCAAAATTCCTTAACAAACTACTAGCAAACCAAACTCAACAGCACATTAAAAAGGTTATTCACAATTGAGACGGGGGGGCGGAGCAAGATGGCTGAATAGGAACAGCTCCAGTCTCCAACTCCCAGCGTGAGCGACACAGAAGACCAGTGATTTCTGCATTTTCAACTGAGGTACTGGGTTCATCTCACTAGGGAGTGCCGGACAATCGGTGCTGGTCAGCCGCTGCAGCCCAACCAGCAAGAGCTGAAGCAGGGTGAGGCATCGCCTCACCTGGGAAGCGCAAGGGGGAAGGGAATCCCTTTTTCTAGCCAGGGGAACTGAGACACACAACACCTGGAAAATCGGGTAACTCCCACCCAAATACTGTGCTTTAAGCAAACGGGCACACCAGGAGATTATATCCCACACCTGGCTGGGACGGTCCCATGCCCACAGAGCCTCCCTCGTTGCTAGCACAGCAGTCTGCGATCTAACCACAAGGCAGCAGCAAGGCTGGGGGAGGGGCATCTGCCATTGCTGAGGCTTAAGTAGGTAAACAAAGCCGCTGGGAAGCTCGAACTGGGTGGAGCTCACAGCAGCTCAAGGAAGCCTGCCTGTCTCTGTAGACTCCACCTCTGGGGACAGGGCACAGCTAAACAACAACAACAACAAAAGCAGCAAAAACCTCTGCAGACACAAACGACTCCGTCTGACAGCTTTGAAGAGAGCAGTGGATCTCCCAACACGGAGGTTGAGATCTGAGAAGGGGCAGACTGCCTGCTCAAGTGGGTCCCTGACCCCTGAGTAGCCTAACTGGGAGACATCCCCCACTAGGGGCAGACTGACACCCCACACCTCACACGGTGGAGTACACTCCTGAGAAGAAGCTTCCAAAGTAAGAATCAGACAGGTACACTCGCTGTTCGGCAATATTCTATCTTCTGCAGCCTCTGCTGCTGATACTCAGGCAAACAGGGTCTGGAGTGGACCTCAAGCAATCTCCAACAGACCTACAGCTGAGGGTCCTGACTGTTAGAAGGAAAACTATCAAACAGGAAGGACGCCTACACCAAAACCCCATCAGTACATCACCATCATCAAAGACCAGAGGCAGATGAAACCACAAAGATGGAGAAAAAGCAGGGCAGAAAAGCTGGAAATTCAAAAAATAAGAGCACATCTCCCCCTGCAAAGGAGAGCAGCTCATCACCAGCAATGGATCAAAGCTGGTCAGAGAATGACTTTGACGAGATGAGAGAAGAAGGCTTCAGTCCATCAAACTTCTCAGAGCTAAAGGAGGAATTACGTACCCAGCGCAAAGAAACTAAAAATCTTGAAAAAAGAGTGGAAGAATTGATAGCTAGAATAATTAAGGTAGAGAAGGTGATAAATGAAATGACAGAGATGAAAACCATGACACAAGAAATATGTGACAAATGCACAAGCTTCAGTAACCGACTAGATCAACTGGAAGAAAGAGTATCAGCGATTGAGGATCAAATGAATGAAATGAAGCAAGAAGAGAAACCAAAAGAAAAAAGAAGAAAAAGAAATGAACAAAGCCTGCAAGAAGTATGGGATTATGTAAAAAGACCAAATCTACGTCTGATCGGGGTGCCTGAAAGTGAGGGGGGAAATGGAACCAAGTTGGAAAACATTCTTCAGG
>NC_045448.1:92588819-92714916 GCF_002776525.5 Piliocolobus tephrosceles | reverse complement strand
TTATGAACATGTACCCTAGAACTTAAAGTATAATAATAATAAAAATAAATAAATAAAAATAAATAAATCAAAAGGTTATTCACAATAGCCAGTCATCCCAGGTATGCAAGGATGGTTCAATACACACAAATCAATAAATCTAATATACCATGTTAACAAAATGAATGAAAAACATATAATCATTTCAAAAGATGCAGAAAAAAACATTTGACAAAATTCAATATCTCTTCATGATAAAAACTCTCAATGGATTAGGTATAGAAGGAATGTATCTGAACATAATAAAGGCCATATACATATACATATGCATATACATATACATATACATATACAACAAACTCACAGCTAACATCATACTGAATGGGGAAAAGTTTGAAGCTTTTATTCTAAGATTTGGAAGAAAAAAAGAATGCCCACTTTCACCACTTCTATTCAACATAGTACTGGAAGTCCTAGCCAGAGCAAGTCAGGCAAAAGAAAGAAATAAAGGGTATCCAAATTGGAAAGGAGAAAATTAAATTGTCCATGTTTGCTTTTGACACACTCTTATATATTAAAAATTGTAAACATGAGTGAAAAGCTGTTAGATCTAATAAGCTAATTCAGTAAAGTTAAAGGTTACAAAATGAACATTCGAAAAACAGTAGCATTTTTTTTTCAACTTTAAGTTCTGGGATACACGTGCAGAACGTGCAAGTTTGTTACACACATGTGCCATGGTGGTTTGCCACACCTATCAACCCATCATCTAGTTTTAAGCCCCGCATTAAGTATTTGTCCTAGTGCTCTCCCTCCCTTTACCCTCCATCCCCTGACAGGCCCCAGTGTGTGATACTCCCCTCCCCATTTCCATGTGTTCTCATTGTTCAGCTCCCACTTATGAGTGAGAACATGTGGCGTTTGCTTCTCTGTTCCTGTGTTAGTTTGTGAGAATGATGGTTTCCAGCTTCAACCATGTCCCTGCAAAGGACATGAACTCATTCTTTTTATGACTGCATAGTATTCCATGGTGTATATGTGCCACATTTTCTTTATCCGGTCTATCATTATGGGCATTTGGGTTGGTCCCAAGTCTTTGCGCAAAAAGCAATAGCATTTTTATATGCTAATAGCAAACACTACTCTAAGCAAATTATTAAGCAAATGACACTTTTTTAAAGCAAGTGATCAAGTAATTCTACAACATGAGATTTAATGGTGAAGACCTACTGCCAAGGCACTGGGGACACTGATGAATTCATCATGGCTCCCACCATTGTGAACATGATATTAACAACAAGCTTTGTGTTAAATAAATATATGCCTCTATTATATATTTGTTATATTTCAACCATAAGTCTTAATGGTTTGATGAAATGACATTGAGAAAAAATGAAATATGAAAAACTTTAGCATCATCATAACTAATGCTGCTAAACAGAGTTAATAAAGGTGTGGGCATTATTACATACTTAATTAAAGAAGATCTCTAAACATAGTGGGCAAGATTATGATATATGCTATCATATAACATCAAAGTCTGAGGAAGATTTACCTAATCAAAGTAGATACTGTTTTGTCCCCAAAAAAGAAGGGAAACATGATTTAAAACAAATAAAGTTTTTTGTAAGTCTCTTTTAATTTTTAATTCATGAAATAGAAAATTAATTTACTTTGTGACAATTTTAAATGATTTTTGTCAAGACTATAATAATTGCTTTACACTAAAAAATACTGCATCTTCTATGGGGTTAGAGTGCCTTTGTGACAATTTGTAAAATATTAAGACACACACACACACGCACCTTAGAGTATTAAAAGTCATTTTAGTAAATGCTATAATTGTCATTATTATTATCAAAAAATAATAAATAAATGATGTTGAAAAAACTGGATATCCACATGCAGAAGAATGAAATTAGACTCTTATCTCTTGCCAAATACAAAAATTAACTTAAAATGGATTAAATACTTAAACATAAGGCTTGAAACTATGAAACTACTAGAAGAAAACATAGAAGAAACATTGGGCAAGGATTTTTTGGATGAGACCTCAAAATCACAGGCAAAAAACAAAATCAGAAATAAACAAATGTGATTATATAAAACAAGAGAGCTTCTTTACAGAAAAGGAAACAATCAACAGAGTGAAGAGATAACTTACAGAATGGGAGAAAATATTTGCAAACTATACATCTGGCAAGGGGTAAATATCAAAAATACATAGTGAACTTAAACAACTCAGTTGTAATAATAATAATAAATAAATAACCTGTTTGAAAAATAGTCAAAATACCTGAATAGACATTTCACAGAAAAAGACACACAAATGACCAATATGTACATGAAAAATACTCAATATTCCTAATCAAAGAAATGCAAATCAAAATCTCAGTGGCATATCACTTCCCCCTAGTTAGAATGGCCATTATCAAAAAGACTAAAGATAAGTGCTGTCAAGGATTTGGAGAAAAGGGAGCTCTTATATATCCTTGGGGAGCATTTTAAATTAGTACAGCCACTCTGAAAAACATTATAGAAGCTCAGAAAATTAAAAATAGAACTATTATATGATCCAGCACACTATGCAAAAGAATTCAAATCCTTGTATCAAAGAGATATCTGCACTCCCATGTTTTTTGTAGGACCATTCACAATAGCCAAGATATTGAGTCAACCTAAGTGTCCATCAACAGATGAGTAGATAAAAGATAAAGAAAATGTGGTACGTACACATAATGGAATACTATTTAGCCATAAAAAGGGATTGAAATCCCACCATTTGTGATGACATGGATGAACCTGGAGAACATTATGCTAAATGAAACAAGCCAGGCATGGAAAGACAAATACCACATGATCTCACTCATATGTGAAATAAAAAAAAAAAGTTGATCTCATAGAGGTAGAGAGTAGGATGGTAGTTACCAGAGACTGGTGTAGTTAGGCAGGAGGAGGGACAGGGGGATGTCAGCCAAGGGCTACATAATTACAGTTATGTAGGAGAAATACATTTCAAGAGACCTATTGTACAGCAAGGAGACTATAGTAAATGATGATATATTCTCTCAAAAAATGTAGAGAGTGGATGTTATGTACTCTCACCACAAAAAATGATAACCATGTGAGGTAATACGTTGGTTAATTAGCTAGATTTAACCATTCCACAAATGTATATGTACTTCAAAACATCATGTGGTACCCAATAAAAACATACAGTGTTATCTGTGTATGTTTAAAATTTACATTTAAAAAGATACATAAAAATTGAGCTTTAAAAATTATTTTTAAATTTTTAATTAAAAATAATCAACCCCCCAAAAAGAAAAAGTTAAAGAGATATCACATTAAATCCATGCTTGCCGATTGCTTACTGTAATTATTAGTAGTGACTGCAGTCTGACTGTCCAAAAGTAGAAAAAAAAAAATAAGTTGCTATGCGATTTTGAAGAATATACTCAAGCAAACAGAATGTTCTGCATTTTCAGTATTAGAGTAAAAACAAAGAAATCTATTATATACAGAATCAGATCTGAGGTATATATTTCTACAAGTATACCCACAGTCAGTGTGTTAGGTTGTTCTTATATTGCTATAAAAAAATACCCAAGACTGGGTAATTTATTAAGAAAAGAGTTTTAATTAGCTTGCAGTTCTGTTCTGCGGGCTTTACATGAAGCTTGGAATTGGTATCTGCTTGGCTTCTAGGGAGGCCTCAGGAAGCTTCCAATCATTGCTGAGGGTGAAGAGGGAGCAGGTACGTCACATGGCAAAAGCGGGAGCAACACAGAGAGTGAGGGTGGAGGTGCCACACACTTTTAAACAACCAGATCTTGTGAGAACCCACTAACTATGGTGAGGAAAGCATCAAGCCACAGGTGATCCACCCCCGTGACCCAAACACCTCCCACCAGGCTCCACCTCCAACACTGGGGATTACATTTCAACATGAGATTTGGACGAGGACAAACATACAAACTATATCAGTCAATTATTTAATTTTGTCTGAATATATCTTCTAAAGGTGGCTATTGGGAAAGCAAGGCTTTCTCTTCCACGAAGAAAAAAAACGACACCTTTACTGAAGTTTTTGAAAAGGGTATGTGAATGGTGAGGTGCTCTAAAAGGAAAAGACTAGAGGAAGCAGGGAAAACTAAGGATATTCGACCATAAAGAAAGGAGCCAAACAGCGGAGCCCTGTTATATACTGAATTTCTCACCCCTACCCCATCACTATCCAGCAACGAAGGCCCTTTTGTCCCCAGCTAAGCCCCAGTCCCAGGCTTACCCACTGCGATGGCTTTATCCAACTACTCTTGCTAATTTCAGTTTACTCTTTATTTTATATCAGTTTTAGCTTTATTATTATATAAATATACAAAATTTATTTAACTTTGAGATCACCCATTACAGTTAGGACAAAAATTATTTAACACCAGAATTATTTTTGTTTACAACGTCTTAATGCTAACAAAGTTCTATTACACACAATGAGGTATACTGGCAACATATAAAGATTATGGATGATATCATCCCAAAAGGAAATAAAGCAAAACAGAAACAGAGATCAGCTCCATACTAGTCATGCCATCGTGGGTAAGACACAGGAGTTCTGAAGCATCTTCCTACCCACCCCTAGGAGAAAGCTCAGTGTTTGGTCTTTGAGTCTTAAAGTCACTCATGCAGTTGTCTTGTGGCCTACACAGCATCAGCTTGAAAGGAGAGCCTTATACCACCCAGCTCTCCTGCTTCTGAGCCCACATCCTGTTCTTCAGTTGCTATGAAGTAACTGCTTCTTCTTCATTATAAAATGAGATGATAACAGCAGCCTTGCTCCCATCTCAGCACCAGTGTGAAAATGACACTAAGAAAATGTAGACGAAAACACACTGGGAACCAGAAACTTTAAGACAAAGACGAGCCTGCCACCTCTAGGCTGAGTTCAGTTATTTATATTTAATTCAAAGGCAGTGTTGTATGACTTCCCAAGTTCTGAAGTCAGGATGATGGGCTGGTCTCTCGTGGAAGAGGCAATGAACCAGTTTGGGAAGGCCACAGACTCAAGGGTGGAGGTCCTACCAGTCTTGACACGGTAGAAAAGGAAGGGTTTCACAGGCTCGGGTTGGCCATACAAATCCATGATCTTCTGCTCCTGAAATGTGAGAACAAGTACCCATGAGGAGAAACAAAAGCTGTTTGAGATATTCAAGGTTATTCATAATAATTCAATAAATGTTCCAATGTTCCAGAAAACCTTATCTAACTATTAGAGCAGGCCTAGAGAAACACACATTTTGAAGGAGCAGCAGAGTAAACATACATGAAATTTTACCTTCCAGGCCCCCACCCTCAAATCTAGAGATGGTATAGGAAGTTTACAAGTAAGAGTTTAATGAACAAGCAGCCACACTTGAACAGCAAGTTAGAACTCTTCTCACACAAGAGGCTGAGGGGACCCTTAGGAAAAGGAAGAAACTGGAAATTACCTCCCTTACCAATACCACAACAGTGAGAGCCACTACCCTGCAAGAACCACTGGTATGACAAAGGACAGCCAGGTTAGGGTATGAATTTCTGACTAATTGCCAAATACATGAGAAAGAGAAATATCAATGATAAAGACACAAGAGGGTCTAACAAATCAAAGGATTTGTATCAAACGAAGAAAGTAAATAGAGCAATCAGAAAATGCCTTCTATATTGTATATGGAACTATATTCTATATGTCTGTATATTTGGATGTACGTGCATTGTATATTTAGGCAAAATAAGTATTTCTAAGCAAATTGCATGTGTTCCAGATCTGAAGAGAGACACAGAAATGATCTGTAATTCAGCTACATTCCACTCTGAGTGGGAAGTTCTTCTTCCATAGGGAGAATAGTAACTCTCCCAATTAATGGCTCATAAATTGAGCCATTAATTTATTCAATTAATGGCTTCCAGTTAATCTGATTCTTCGAGTGACCAGAAACCTAGGAGTCATTCTTGATATTTCTTACCCCCCGCCCCCCGTCCCCCAACCCCCACCCCCTAACATCTAACCCAGGAGCAAGGCCTGTGGACTCTATTTCCAAAATACCAAAATATTTCCTGAATCGAGTCACTTCTTTGCACCCCACATACAACGTCAACCTCAATCCCGGCCATCATTCTCTCACCTGGACAATTAGGGTAACCTTTTAAATGTTCTCCTTGAACCTACTCTGTTCTCTAATAATCATTCTCCACAAGGCAGGTAAGAGAACTTTAAACTGAAGTAAATAAATAAGGTTATGATACCCTTTTGCATGATTTTCTATTGTTATTACAGTGAAACTCCTCAGCAAAGCCCACAGGGTCTACGCCACCCAGCTCCTGCCTACCTGCTGCCCTGGCCTCTTACCACTCTCCTGCATGCTCATTCTGCCCCCACAACACCTGTCCTCTTCTTTGCCTTCCAAGACACCATGCTGTTCCCAGCCAGGGTCCTGGCACTTACTCTCCCTGCACCTCACACCAGCACCTCATCTTCCCATGGCCGGCTTCTCCCCAACACCTGGGTCTCCTCCTTGGGAAGAGCTTCACTGGACATTCCATCCTAGCCAAAATCGGTTTGGAATCCCCCACTCCCACTCGTTGCGATCACATTCCTGCATTATTTTCTTCACTAGCACCAACTGCTATCTAAACTTAGCATATTTATTTATCAGTCCCAGAATGATTGTTAGACTTGTTCATCACTGTATCCCTCAACACAGAGGAAAGCCCCCAGCATTCGACTCAACAGAGATTTGCTGTTTCATAAATGGAAGAATGCTTTCTCCTTTGAAATTTCCATACCTCCTCCATCATCACCTTCAACTTCCTACCCACTGAGAAAACTGAAGTAATTAGAAGAAGACTTGTACAAACCACCCCATAACATGGGCTCCCAGCACGTGGCACCCACATCTGCACCTCCCCGCTTTAGGAGTACTGGGTGAAAGGTCCCATCTGCACTTGCAACTTAAGGGCATCCCTCTAGCCGTTCTCCCTGCTCTCTTGTGCTCCATTAATTTTGCTTGCTCTTCTTAGTCATTTCCATCAGCATATAATGCTGTCATTTCTACCATCTTAAACAAAATAACTACTTTGCTTACCCACCACCGCCGCCAGTTCCCCTTTGCAGAAAACTTCTTGCAATTGCTGTCTATATCTGCTGTCTCTGATTTCTTCCTTGCAATTTCTCTTTAAACTTACTCCATCCAGGCTTTTGCCCCCACTACAGCACCAACACTGCTCCTGCCAAGGTTCCCAAAGACCTACACATTGCCAAACGCAATGGTCAATTCTTAGTCCCTATCTGAGAACAAAGGCACAACATTAGGGTGACTTAGCTGATAGGACAAAGTAGAAAATGTCCTTCTCAGTCCTGACCCTATTGATCACACTCACAGTCCTGCTTCCTCCACTTAAAATACTACCAGAATCTGGCTCACTTCTCCCCACCTCTGCTGCTATGTCCTGGCCCATCAAATCATACCTAGATCACCTCATAGTCTCCCGAAGGACTTTCACCTTTTCCTGCCACAGTCTAAGATCAACAAGCATCCAGAGAGATCCTTTTTAGACCTAAGCCCCTTCACACCATTCCTCTGTTCAAAACATTCTGGTATTTCCCATTTCACTCAGATTGCAAGGCTGAGTCCTTGAAAAGAACAATCCTTTCATGTCTGCCTTTGTCTCGCTGGACTCATTCCTCGGTTCACGCCTGCACACCTGTCCTCACTGGTCCTGGGACATGCCCTTACTAGACAGCTGCTGACTAACTTCTCTAGCTCTTTCTACTCCCTGCTAACATCTCACCTAGGCAATGATGCCTATTGCACTATTCACCACTGCATCCTGACCCTTCCTGTGTTCCTGGTACTGCTGGTCTATCTATCCTGCTTTAACCATTTTTATTTTTCTAGGAGAGGTAAAGACCTCTAACATAGCACAAATTTAGCTACTATTACATTTATTGTTTGCCATTTCTCTCCTTTCACTAGAATCCAAGCCCCATGTGGTCAGGGTTCTTTGCATTCTGTGCACAGCTGTATCTCAAGCATCTATGCAGTGCTGGAGGCCAGGAAGTGCCCGTTCATGTGCTTAACTGAATTGGCTTGAGTTGAATCGAATTGAATTAAACTGAAGTTTGTGGAACAAGGGCAAACAGTCATTAAAAAAAATAAAAGAAGAACAAACCAGAGAGCTTGGGAGTTAAACAGTAAAGATTGAAATTTCAGGAAATACTATAAAAGGATGATTTCCAGAAGGGACAACACTGAAAATGTAACCATGAGCTGGCAGAGCAAAGCAAGAAATTCTTCCAGATGCAATGCCAAAATTTTAAAAAGCAATGAAGGGATAGAAAGTATAAAAAATTAGATAAGATATCGTGAGATATTGAAGTGAGATCCATAACTTTCAATGATGGATGAATAGGAATTCCAAAAGGAAAATAAGGGTGAGAATACACTCGAAGAAATGATGGTCAAGAATATATCAAAGGTTAAGAAAGACGGAGCAGTGTGAAGAAAAGGCGAGAACGGCCCCCAGACTGACCAAAACCCGCACGCTGCTGCATCCCGCACCCAGTGCCTACATCCCCTCAGGGTCGCCGCCACCATGCCCAATAGAAAGGCTGAAGGGGATGCTAAAGGAGGTAAGCCAAGGTGAAGGATGAACCACAGAGAGGATCTGCAAAGTTGTCTGCTAAACCTGCTCCTCCAAATCCAGAGCCCAAGCCTATAAATGCCCCAGCAAAGAAGGGAGAGAAGGTACCCAAAGGGAAAAAGGGAAAAGCTGATGCTGGCAAGGAGGGGAATAACCCTGCAGAAAATGGAGACGCCAAAACAGGGCAGGCACAGAAAGCTGAAGCTGCTGCAGATGCCAAGTGTAGTGTGTGCATTTTTGATAACTGTGTACTTCTGGTGACTGTACAGTTTGAAATACTATTTTTTATCAAGTTTTATAGAAATGCAGCTTTTGTTTTACTTTTTTTTAAGCTATGTTGTTAGCACACAGAACACTTCATTGTTGTTTTGGGGGGAAGGGGCATATGTCACTAATAGGATGTCTCCAAAGCTAAATCGATGTGGGGAAGATGCCTTTCCCTTCTAGTTTTGAGAGAGTTCCTCTTGGCTCCCAAGAGGAGGGATTCTCTGACTTTGACACACATGGCCACCTTGGCACAAAAGCCTTGTGGTATAGAAAACAAATTTGTTTTATGTCCTCTTCTCCCTTTCCATCTTTCAGCATAGATTTAACTCCCTTAAGCCCAGACATCTGTTAGGACCTGACCCTCAATCATTGGTTACCAGTGTGTCAGGCACTCTGGACTTTCCAGTGATGCCGCTGAGATGGCACCTGTCAAAAGAGCAGTGGTTCTGTTTCTAGATTGTGGATCTTCAGATAAAGGCAACCATTTTCATTTCACTTCCTGAAAGTCAGGGTTGGCTTGTGAAAAGTTGTTAAACAACATGCTAAATGTGAAATGTCAACTCTCACTCTAAATGTTCCCTGTTCAGAGCATCAGATGAAGACTTCTTTGAGTTTTATAAGGATCTCAACTACTGACAGCCAGGATATAAAGAAAAGTGTATTGCATGCACATAACTTAAAAGAGGCTGGGAATAAATATGCTTAGGAAAATGAGACTATTTCTTTTTTAATACTAAAATTAGGTATTCAACCAAACACTTCTAAAAGAAAAGGCTTTTTAAATATTTTCTTAGTTACTCACTTTTAGCTGCAACGTGGGCTGTCCTCCAACCTTCTCACAATGCAAACACATTTCTGGATTCTGGATTCCCAAATAAATGGGATCCCCTCTGCTTTGGTCAAGAGCCTCTGGATACTTGCATGTGACAACAGCGACAGTGACTGTAAAGATAAGAGGAGAGATGGTATCAATTTCCTTTTGAAGTCAGAAAAGATTATTTGATTTAGCAAGGCAGTATCTTCAAGTGGATCTGGAAGAGAGCCGAAGAGTGTAATCCCAACTAGACCCACCAAATGGCCAGCCTCCATATTCATTCTTCTTTCATTCATTCATTCATACCATGTGCCAATCAGTGCCCTAGTAAATGAGCAAACACAGAGAGCTAAGCAGACAGCAGAGTATGCTCTTGAGATTCTCACACCTCTGCTTGAGCACATGGAGATGGGGAGCTCCTACACCAAGTAGCCCCTCTGATTCTTGGAGAGCTCGGCCCTTTTTGCAAGTTTTTCACAATGTGATGCTGAAACCTGCCTTTCTGTGGTATTCACCCATTTAGTCATTTTAGGACACCTTGAAGTCATGAGAACAAGCTACTCCTCTTCCATAAGACAGGGCTTCAGATGACTGAAAGCAGCTTTCCTATTCCCTAAGAGGCTCCTCCACCATCTCTGGCTTCTTCATCTTAGTGGAACACAAAGTTCTCCCTGACTTCTCTTCCTTATTAGGTGTTAAATTCTCCCCACTCTAGGTAGGCCCCATTGTAAAGTCACACTTTTACAAAAGGCTGGTGCCAGCTTCCCAGTCACAGCAGTGCAAACAGTGGGGCAGACACAGGGTGACCACTCACCTGGGGTCACACTGTCACTTCGTGGAACTGCCACAAGGATCTGACCCTGAAGGGTCCACACTTGCTGATTCAAATCATTAACAGTCCCAGTAATAGGTGTACGCACTGATTTTGGGATAGAGAAAAAAATGAAGAAATATTATAATCAAGGCTGCTTTACTAGACCCAGGAGAAAAGTATCTAACCCAGGCCACTATGTAAGGAAGGTGTGGGGTTTTCATCCCCAAGCTGGCAACACTCACATCACCCACCAGCCCAGCCTTTCTTTCTAGTGAAGTTGTGAGCTCTGGTGAGGAAGGCAAGGGCTACCAAGGGAAGTCACTGGGTTAAGAGGGCAAACTATCAAGACAGAGGGCAATGGGCAATCTCACAGAACCTGTGTGCCAAGGCCCAGCTACCCTCTTTTGTGCCTATTCTGTGCTTGGCCCGATGCTGGGGAATGGAGCTGGAGCAGTGACTAAGCAATAGCTCCCACCCTCCAGAAGCCCAGGGTCCAGTGGTAGGTGAGCAGCACCAGGTGGGAAGGGCAGTGCACAGAAAGGAGAGAGAAGGCTGGGGCTTCCACAGGAGATAGCGTGAGTGCAGAGGGTCTAAGCCTCCAGAGCCCCATCCCAACAGCACATGATTCACTTGACTGAGAGACGACCCTTCCTCCACCGGCGGGGTTTCCTGGAGTGCCTCTCATAGTGTGGTTGTCTCAGCACCTGTGAAGGCAGACATAGGAGAGATGAACCACAGGAGATGTTTCCAAGACCTTCCAGGACACTAGCTCCTCAGGCCCTCATTCCAGACAGGGAGCTGGGAGACCTAGCCTGACATGAAGCTCTGGTCAAGAAGTTCTGAGCCACATCTGGGACAAAACTTGAAGGAAGCATCAGCAAAGGCAGAGCAGGTAGAATTTTCCTCCACCTGGAGATCCAAATAGGATGATAGTGTCTCCCCTACGAGTCTGAAAGGTCAGGCATAAAATTTGACTTTGAATAACCCACAGACACCTGATGCCCATGCTTCCTCTTCTCTGAAGCCTCCACCCCTTCTTGGGCATTGTTTTTGCCTAGGAGCAGGGGAGGGTCCCATGCCAGGGCCAATCTGCCAGGATGCCAGCAACTCCCCAGTGAGAAGCAGCCCCACACGGGACAAGGCACAGAGCCAGCCTGATGTGGCCTTTCCCTTCGTTAAGCCCCAAAGCACAGACGAGAGGAAAGACTCCAGAGGGCTGGAGAAGACGCTTTCCAGCTATTGACTATACCTGGCAAGAAAGGGCCTTTATCTACAGTCCAGGGGACCGAAACGTGGCTGCAGCAGCTTCCAAGGGCAGTGATGGGCTCTAACGGAGCCTGGATCATTTATCTGGATGAGCAGAGAGGGAGGCCCCACCTTCCTGGGTGGGGCATGAGAAACGTATGACATGAAAAAAAACCAGCTCCTCCTACCAGAAGATCCTGTGAGGCTCGGAGGAAAATCACAGAATTAGCACAAGTATGACCCATCCGGGTTCCCTGAGAAATAAGTGTTGAGCCAACCCACACAAAATCAACCACAAGGAAATGAGGTTGATGACAGATCCTAGGTTTCTCATAAAGAGGAAACTAAGGGACTTCCCTGGAGTTCAGCTCTCCTTTCATGTCATTCTGGAGCTAGAACTGGAAATGCCAGGCACTCTCATGTCAGGGATTCCACCTCCTGGGACTGGGAGCCTTTCCCTCTGCAGTCAGGCTAAAGGCATTCTGTAAGAGCCAAATTAGCCACACGTCTCAGGCAAGGTCCCTATGGCATTTCTCAACTACCCCACCTAAGGCCACACCTGAATGGAGAGCCAGGCAGTAGAGCTCCCCTACCTAACATTCTTTCAGCTCCATCCACATGGGGAGCCACAGGGACTATGTAGACTGGTCTTTTAACTGAGGCAATCCTGGTCTCAGGCACCCTCAATGCAGTGGATTCCGGAACTGCCTAAGGAAGTAAAGAGGTGGGCAGTGATTTCTCCCAAATCCTAGCCTCAGATGCCAACTTATCCCCCACCTTCTGCCTGTTAATGCAGGACATTTCTAGGTTCCTGATCAGTGGTAATTGTTATTTTTGTATCTTGTTTATATACCCCATCCTATTTTCTGTAGCCAAGCCTAAAAACTTACTGAGATACAAGTTAACTACTAGAGTGAAGTGAGTTTTAGGAGACAGACCTGAAGCACTAACAGCTTCAGGTTTACCCATCTGTAAGGAAGAAAAGCACAAAGAATGAGACAGAACCTTCCTTCCCAGCCCTGCAAAGAGTCTTCTGACTCAATATCTCTTACTTTTCACCCTCATCTCCTTTTTGGCCTTGGAAGAACATGATCCTTTCCTGCCATAGCCCCAATTCTATCACTTATGGCTTCCAGTGTTTCTGTGACCCCAGGAGAGAGTGTGGTAATGTCAGGTGCACTTATGTTCGAAGTCAGCCTGAGCCAATGCCACCTCACTTGAGTCTCTTTTGCCCTGTTAAAGATCCCCTCCATTACAAATCAGTCAACACATTTCCTTTCTTGGGATGTTCATCACAAAACAGCATCCAAAATCCCCATCATTTGACACCCCAAATCCCTTAAGCCTGAGTTTCCACTTGGGATCCCTCTGAAAGCAGAATCCATGCTAGGAATTCCAAACAAAGGGAATTGAATAAAAGGAACTAGATACACATGTGTTGGAAGGCCAAAGAAGATTAAGGGATTGATGTGGTATCCCGGATAGTAACAACTATGGGAAGGAAACAAAAGGGAACAAAAGAACCTAGGGTCTCAAAGGAGAGCTTTTACGGGACTTACCTCCAGATATGAATCGTGGGTGAGGGGTTCTCTGCCTAAGTGATGCTCAGACCTGAGGAAGGGGTCTAGGTTAAATGCCTAGAGTTTAAAATTCATAGACAAAGAACCAAATGACAGAGAATCCTTAGCCTTCTTTGCCCCAAATCACACAAAGTGCAAAATCCATGAAAAAAAAAAAAGATGATAAATTGAATGTCACCCAAATTTTAGAAATTTGGACAAAACACATCATGAAATGAATTTAAAAAGACAGACTACCCAAGATAAGATATCTGCAACACATCTAACAAATAATTAATATCCACAGTTTATAAATAATTCTTACTAAGCAGCAGGAAAAGTGCAAATAATTCCATAGGAAAATGAGCGATTGACGTAAAAAGTATTTCACTGAGTAGAAAATATAAATGTCCAATAAATATAAGTAATTACAGTAAACCACACTGGTAATTAGCAAGATGCAAATCCAAGTAATACTGAGATTCAGTTTCCACCCATCAGGAAGGCACAAATTAAAAAGATGGTAGGCCATAGTGTGAGAAAATAGATTCACTCACCACATGAATGTCCGTGTGAATCATTGCAGACTTTTTGGAAAGCAATTTCGTATGGGCTATTAAAAATGTTAATGTGTTTACCCTTGACCTCATATGTATACTTATAAGAGTCTATCAATTTAAGTTATTTTCAGCTTCAAAACTTGAAAAATTCTATTCAAAGTGGCTAAAACAATAAAAATATTTACTAGGTTACATAATTGGAAGTCCAAAATTATTAGTTATCAGAGTTGCTGACCTGATAATTCTATGAGGTGAGCAAGGACCAGCATTTTTAAAAATTCTCTCTGGCCTTAAGTTTAATTCATAACTTAAGGCCAGGTTTCTCCAAGGTCATAAGAGGGCTGCCCGTGTCAGACAGAACTGTGTGCTCAGTCATTCACATCTTGTAGAAAAAGGAATGGCTCCCTGACAACTATCAAAGTCTTTCTAGTCTGTTTGGACCAACTTGGGGGCCATGCTGTGTCAATCGGGGTCCTAACAAAAAACAGATGACATGTTCAAATGTGGCAATTGGAGGTAAATGTAATGAAGGAGTTATTTATAAAGATATGGGTAGAGTACAGGGAAATCCCAAGGCATAGTACAGAACCTCAGGCTACTAAAAGTGGGGTATAACTCTGGCCATCCCTAGACCTGAAAGGACAAGAGGAGGTTATTCGAACCCAGAGAGAGAGAGAATTTTGTGAACAAGGCTACCTAATAGGAGTTGTGAACTTCATCAAGAAAAATAGCCTGCATTGACCCCATAGGAAAGGAACCAGGGAATATAGTCATGCATGGCTTAATGACGTTTCACAGTGCAAACATCATAGAGTGAATTTACACAAATCTAGGTGGCACAGCCTACTACACACCTAGGCTATGTTGTACAGTCTATTGCTCCTGTACAAACCTGTGCAGCATGATACTATACTGAATACTTCAGGCAAATGTAACAGAATAGTAATGATTTGTGTATTTAAACATATCTAAACATAGAAAGAATATAGTAAAAATATGGCGTTACAATCTTATGGAGCCACCATCACCTGTGCAGACTGAAATGTCATTACGTAGCACCTAACTGTAAATACCCTGACCTCATTTTCTTCTTAATACATAAATAATGTATAACGTTTTGTGATCCTAGATGTTTTAAAATGGAGTCACCTGTGACAAGTGACTCAGCCTGCAGTGAAATTGCTGACCCCTCAAAGTGATACACATATACATCTGAGGGGATAATGTTATATATACGTGCTGTGGTCAAGAAAGCAAAGCCAAAAGCTGCTGAGATCATGACTATGGACACTCCCGCACAGGGCCATAAAAACCACAAAGAAACTGACCATGGCGAGATGCCTGTAGAAGCTCTGCTCATGAGAACTCAGTCCTCTTTTCTATCTGGCATCGCCACCAGGAGCCCTACCGGGAAAAGAGCAACGACAACCACCTCTCTCTAACACCCTGCAAAATATATTTGCATGATTGCTAGTGTATGAAAGCCTTGCAATAAGCCATGAATTTGTAAGCTTCTAATTGGCCACTGAGTCACTGTGAAACCTCTTTCCCTCACCCCCACTCCCATTCAAGTTAGCACAAGTACGCTGATTTGGACCTGACATGACACTTCCCATTCTCCAAGTTCCCTTCACTACTCCCCCTCGGCCAAACTCAGAAGCCAAGGGCAACCAGAAGCCAGAAGGCAAGGAAGCCCACAGATGCAGGTCAGCTTCCTGGGCAGACACCCAGGAGAGGAGCATGGAGAATGGATTTGGAAAGGTAACCGGAAATTATCCAGCATAGTCCATGCCTCTTGCCCCTGAGGTCCATATTCTTCTTTCTGGGGTAAGACATTTGGGTTCTCTCTCACAGGTGAAATTCTGAATCATCACATTAGGTCAATGTAATCACACTCCTCTCTGAAACTTTTAAAAGTCACTCCCAGTGTTACTCATGTAAGGTGGTTAGAGAAAAAGGCAGGGATAAGGAGGAAACAGTTAAATAGAACATCGAGACTCCTTGATTCTATAGTTACTCACCAAAGCCAAGTTTGGTAATCACAGCTGCCTTCTTCTACCACCCATCCCATGTTCCCCTCACCCTCTGCCAGCACCTCTGCTGGATGCTGTTCTTCACTTTACAGTTGAGTCAAGCCTCCATTTCTGCGCAATCCAGGTCCTCAGTGCTCTTCTTTATTGGGTGCTTCAATTTTCCATTGACTGAAACTACCAGACATAAAAGAAGCAAGAGATTCCCTGGAGTAACAAGACATGCTCCGGGGGAGCTCCTGGGCTCCAGACATCATCCTATTTACCTCTGCTGAGTAGCAGCGATCCAGTTTTCCCCTGAGCAATTAGGATCAATCAGCCCAGCCAGTAAGGTGATCCCTTTCTGCCCTTCTACATAAAATTAAACACTGCATACTCTCATTTATAAATGGGAGCTAAACAATGGGTACGTTATGGACATAAAGATGAAAATAACAGACACTGACAATTCCACAGTGGAGTGGGGTGGGAGAAGGGCAAAAGCTGAAAAATCAACTACTGGGTACGATGTTCACTGTGTGGGTGATGGATATACCAGAAGCCATACCTCACCATTATGCAATATGCCCAGGTAACAAACCTGCACGTGTGCTCCTTGAATCTAAAATAAAATAAAATAACCAAAAAAAAAAGGAAAAAATTTTAATGATTTACTGGCATTCTCCACAACCTATGTAGTATCTGTACCAGCAAAAAGGCAACTTAAGTGGAGATATGAAATTAATACCCTAATATCTTTCAAGTCTGTGATGGTGACACTAACTCTAGTCACTCCCCCAGGGCTGGAGTTTTACTTTGGGTTTCTGGTTTATCATCTCGGCAGAGGGTCAGGAGAAATTCTAGGGACTTCCCCTTGACCCTCTCTCCATAACAGCTTTTACTTTATAAGAAGGAACCCAGTGTGGACATGCTGCCAGTCACTAAATTTATCTTGTTGCACTGTATATTTTGCACCCAAAGAAATCATCTCAGGCTGCTTCTTCAGGCAAAATCAGACCCAGAGTCCATCTGTCTCCTCTGCTTTATAATCCTTTGCTGTGATTGATGGACCATTGTGGCATTTTTTTGCCCCTGGAGAGTTCCATCAATACAGAAGCAGTATCTGAAACCCTCAGATACTATTTTGCTCTCTCAGTGCACAGCCCTGATAAATGGTATGTCTGAGGAAAGCTTGGGGAAAGATTCTTACTATATTCCAGTCACCATGTATTAGTCTGCTCAGGCTGCCATAACAAAATGTCACTGGCTGGGTGGCTTAAGAACAGAACTTCATTTCTCACTGTTCTGGAGGCTGGAAGTCCAAGATCAAGGTGTCGACAGGTTTGGTATCTCCTAAGGGCTCTCTCCTTGGCTCATAGGTGGCCACCTTCTCTCTGTTCTCACATGATCCTGTGTGGATCCCTGGTGTCTCTTCCTCGCATTATGAAGTCATATTGGATTAGGGATCTACTCTTATAACCTCATTTTACCTTAATTACCCCTTGAAAGGCCCTATTTCCAAGTAGTCACCTTGGGGGTTAGGGCATCAACGTATGAATTAAGAGGGGGACACGATTCAGACCATAACACGCCACTATGCAAAGCTCCCCATGCACTATGCAAAGCTCCCCCTCAAACGGACCTGAGCTTCATCTTAGGAATCCAGGGCTTCGATCTTCCTTAGACCTGGAAATTGGGTTAAAAGCCATACATTTCCACTACAGCAATTTGAGTTCTTTTCTGTACACCAGACCTAAAAACCTTCCTCCCATATGTGTTAAGTAGCACCTTAGAAGCTTTTCCATGTATTTCATTTCTACAGACCCTAAGATGAATTTGTCATTGCCACAGGACCCTGAAGTTCAAATACTCTAGTTATTATCCTGCCCCTGTGGTTAACTGTGATCATTTCACTCACCTTGCTTTTGATGAGAGGTGCCACCATCTGGCCTCTTCCACTCTGCAATCCTGTTCATTCCCATCAGAGCTCAAAACCTGCTGCAACACCCACACCATCACCTCCAGCCTAGAGAGGGAAGCCCAGTGAGCTCTCCTGGATGCCAGTGTGCCCCTCGCCAATACATTTCTTCTTCGTCCCTTGGTCATCCTGAGATATGTGATTAATGGACAGCTGTGTGGATTATACATAACAGATGTACTCCAGCATTCTCATCCCTGAGTTTCCTGTACAGAAATCACTCAACCTTAGCAACATGTGAAGATCACCTGAGGATCTTTAAATCCCTCTGCCCACATGTCAACACAAACCACTTAAATAAGAATCTCCAGGGAGTCACTCAAGCATCAGTGTTTTTTAAAGCTCCAACTTTAAGGATCATTACATTATGTCAAAGAAATTATAGTGTTTCAGCTTACTTATTGTAAACCACCACCATATCTAAGCTTCCATTAGTCAACCTAGCAGACAATAAACTAACATCACCTCCAGGTACTCAAATCAGTTCATTGCATCCCAAATCCTTGATGGGCCCACCCTTACTGACAAATTCAGTCCAATCTTGATTGAACACATTTACAATATATTTCCGTGAACAACACCCAGTTGACAAGTTTCTTTAACTTTTTTGGAGTTTAGGCCATTTCCTTTCACAGTAGCCTCGCAAATTCCCTGTCAGGGCTCTATGGGGGTCATGAGGAGAACTCGCATTAGCCTGTGAGGCAACTTGGCTCAGGTGCAGACACTGAAATGCTTCACATGCAGTGGGAAAGGAGAGTGATTGTCTACCTCAGTTGTCAATGGAGCCTCAAGGACATATGAAGGTTCAAAGTTCTCAACTCATATATATATGTCTGATCAAATGTCCCCATGTGGTGCCTCAGAGTCGACTCCTTCCCCATCAGCGCCCTGACTTCAGCATAACAAACCTGGCAGGTTAAGTGATTAATTGGTCCTGCACAACTGTAGCACTTAAGCAGGAAGTACTAAGCTCCATTTTCATTTATTTCTTCCCTGGAACTGCAAGAAATGAGGGATTCCTTCTGCCATGAAGTCTTGCTGATTGTCCACTTTGTTCTCATTGAGATATTCACAGTTTAAATTTATCTTTCTCTCCTGCATGGTCTTCATACCTGTCCAAAGAAGCCAGCTGGCTCCATCATCTGTAGAATCACCATTGTCACCAGAGCACTTGACTTCCTGGTGCCCTGCAATCCACCTGCACTTTTTCTCATGCCACCATGACAATGTAGTGTTACTGCACTTTACAGTCAGCTGTAAGAAATGTCACATTCATTTACCTAAATCAAATTAAGTCTGCTCACTCAGTCCCCCACAGTGACCAACCTATAAAAGGGAAGGTAAATTTCAGTCATCACTGGGGTTCTCTCTACCACTAGAAAACTGAGGAAAGGTCTAGAGTCCACAATGGTTAACATCATTGCATCTGTTTTTTCTCCTACTCGATGCAACTGTCCAAGGTTACTCACAAATTCACAAAGAGAGGTCTTCACCTCTGCTCTCAAGACCAGAGGGCTGGGTTCCAGACTCGAAAGCCAATATTCCCCAACTTTTTGCATTGTTTCAACATGGGGGCAAACTCAAGGGGATTCTAGAATGGCTATATAAGCTTTGTGGGAAAATGTATTATTTTTTTAAATTAAAATACAAAGTATTATGAAAAGCACTAAATATTGAATTTATATAAATATTCCAAATATTTTTCTAAATTTTTAGTGAGAAACTTGAGCTTGCTTCTGTGGGATATTTATTTTAAAACAGATTGTACACTTAAAATCTCTACTCGAGCTTTTTAAACCATGATCTATCTCTTCAAATTCTTTGGATGCCACCATCAATAAGAAACCGTTCAGACAGGTAAGTGGTAGCAAATGGCAGGGTGTGTATCGTTTTTTTCCTGATGAAATCTTCCTTGCCACTAGTCTGGATGGTTTGATACATTTAAATTGTGCTTCCAGAGTACAATTATCCTTTAAATCTATACCTGTTTCCTTTCTTTTATTGACAAATACAATGTTACACTTTTCTGTTATTGCAGCCACACAACCAGAACACAGATCCCAACAGAGCTGTAATATTTTATTAGTTTCAGAGTTTCAATATTTTATCACTTTCAATACTTCACATGCAGGAGTTTTATTTGGTACTTCTTTACAAAATAAATGATGTGCTTCCAAGCATTTCTTTTCAATAATTCCAATCAGTGTTATTAACTGAGTAATGCTAATATCTGTTTATTCATAAATTCAAAGGAAATGTTTTTTTACTTATTAGTCTTTGGAATTCTATTGTTTGTATAAACATCTTTCATGATGGCTTTGTGTCTACCAACAGCACTATAGCCAAATGGCACCTTTTTCTTGTTCCCTTACTTCATTGGTCCCAGGCATGGTACCAACAACTACCACATAGGCTGGGAAATGAGCAATTTTGCCATGTGCCTTTAGCTATTGATGGTGGCACTCTGTAATTAGCACCTTAAGCTCAATTTCAAAAAGAAAGTACAATTTTATTTTGTACTTGCAGGTACTTTTTAAACTTATAATCTTTTATTCATAATTTTAAATTAAAACAGAGTAATAGAACCCATAGAAGGAAAGAAATACCCACGAGCCCATACTGATATGAATAAATAGTTAAAAATAAACGGAGGGAGAAATAATGGCTCTTCCTTACAGAAAAATTTCAATTAATAAATGAAGAAGGAATCAGGGAAATACAACGTTACCATTAAGCAACCACAGTAATAATCATTACAGGCAATATCCAACAATAAATTCCAAAACCAGTAGGCAAAAGTTTGAGGAAATAACAGGACATTAACATAGTCTCCAAATATCTCATGCTATTTGTAAATTACAAAAGGAAACATAACAACTGTATAGTGAAGAAACTCAGCAGCACCACCTTAACCAAGTGATCAAGGTTAACGTCACCAGTAATAGGGCTTGTTGACATGCTGGACCCCAGTCTGATACGCTGATAAGGACACATGACTTTTGCAGTATTCTTACCAAAAACAGACTTCCAATGTAATTAAGAAAAACGTCAGACAAACCTATTCTGAGAAACATTCTATAAAACAACTAACCAATACTTTGAAAATTGTCAAGGTCATAATGACAAATCAGACAATAGTCACAGATGAGAGGAGACTAAGGAGATATAATAACTAAATGCACAAATGGAACCATGGGATCCTTGACTGGATCCTGAAACACAAAAAGGACATTAGAAGGAAAAACTGGTGAAATTCTAATACATTCTGTAGTTAAATTAATAGTATTGTGCCAATATTAACTTCCAGGATTTAATCATTATACTATGGTAAAGTTTTTAACATTAGAGAAATCTGGGAGAATGGTATATGTAAACTCCTTTCCACATATTCATTCAACTTTTTCAATAACTATTATTTCAAAATAAAGTTAAAAAAAGAAAACACAATTAATGTATTATAGTAAACTGCTAGAGTGTTTGGTTTGACATATTGATTGTTTTGATAATTTTCTATGCAAATAAGATATTTAGGCTAAAGAGGAGAAGAACTATCAGGATAGGCAGATCCAAAATGAGAAATTCTTTAGTATATCACCTAATTTCATCTTGGTTTTCTCCAAACAAAACAAACAGTGGTCACCTTATAAACCTGAGACTCCCAACTTTAATAGAAAGTTATCTATTATACTGGCCAGAAAACAAATATCCATAAAACAACATGTCTATTTACATATAAAGTACATAAAGGCCTTTATGGCTTCAGATAATTCCTAAAAATTTAGGATTTCTCTATTCTTAAGGACATTTCAAAGCAAATCACATAAAATATTTGAAAAATTTAAAATATGTAAATATATTTGTTTAATTCAACAATAGAATTTCTAAACTATTCACAAGATTTAAATACAATAAAATTTTGGACAATGTTTTCAAAGTAAACTATATTCCGAAGCCCTAAGGCTATCAGTCCCCCCACTTAATGACTTAATTAATATGTCTCTCTACTTACTCTTTCTTTTCAAAATTGACTTAGCTTTTTGGAGATCTTTAGAAAAAGTTTATTGAGTCCTTAAAGAATTCAACTGTGGGATCATATTGAACTTACAAATTAATTTGGGAGAAATATAAGTACTTGATACTACAGTTGGCCCTCTGTATTCACAGGTTTCACATCTGTGGATTCAACTAACTGTAGATGAAAAATATTTGGGAAAAAAAGGAAAGGCTGCATCTGTACTGCACAAGTGTGTGCTTTTATTCTTGTCATTATTCCCTAAGCAATACAATATAACAACTATTTACATAGCATTTATGCTGTATTAGGTATTATAAGTAATCTAGAGAAGATTTGAAATATACAGGAGGATGTGCTTAGGTTACGTGCAAATACTATGCCACTTTATATAAGGGCCTTGAGCATCCTCAGATTTTGGTATTCATGGCAGTCGTGAAATCAATTCTCCTGCGACATCTGCATTTGTTCAGATGCTCTTCTATATCAGTTTTATATCAGAAAATCTACATAAGACTTTTTAATGTGTTCATTTAGGTTTTGCGTATTTTTGGTTGTTAATCCCTAGATATATGCAGTATGTATTGCTATTATGAGTAGTATATCTTTACCACGTTTTCTAGTTGGTTATCGCTGACAGAGAGAAATGTTGCTGGTGTTTCTAAGTTACCTTGTTTCTAACAACCTTGCTGAACTCTTATTAGTTCTCACAGTTTTTAATTAATCTTTCTTTGTTCTGATAACATAATCTGCAAATAATGACAATTTTATATCTTTCTTTCCCATGCTTATATCTCTCAGTCCTCTTTATCCCAAAGTATTTTCCAGGATCTCCACTATAACATTAAATAGTAATAAGAATTTCTGTCTTGTTACTGATCTCAAAGAGAATAAATTTAAATTTCCTCTATTAGGGTTTTATGCTTGATACAGATTTGTGATATATAGCTTTTCACAGGTTAAAAAAATGCTTTCCTACTAGTCCTAATTTTTTTTAAAAAATCATCATAAATAGATGTTGAATATTATCAAATGCTTTTTCTGCATCTATAGAGATAATCATGTGGTTTTTTACTACTTATCTATTAATGTAATAAATTAGAACATTTTCTAATGCCAACCCTTCCTTGTATTTGTAGGGTAAATCCTACGGGATTATAAAATACTTTTAATACATTGTTAGATTTGAAGAATTAACACCTTATTTAGAACTTTTTAGTCACAATCATAAGTGAAATGGTACTATAGTGTCTATTACTATTATCTTTTTCTGGTTCTGAAATCAAAATTATACTCACCTCATACAGTAAGTTGGGCAACTTTTGTTCTTTTTTTTTTCTGGAACAATTTGTGTATAGTAGAAATGAACTGTTCCATGAAAGTTTGATAATAATCATCCACAAAATTATCCCCATCTAGGGCTTTTAGAAAAAGGAGACTCTAGAATGCCATTTCGGTTTATTTTATGTGTATTGGCCTCTTTCATTTAGGCTTTCGAATTTTTGAGGGCATATTTTCACTACACCCTTTTTTTCTTTTTCTTTTTCTTTTTCTTTTTCTTCTTCTTCTTCTTTTTTTTTTTTTTTTTTTTTCTTTTTTTCTTTTTTTGAGATGGAGTCTCCCTCTGTCACTCAGGCTGCGGTGCAATGGTGCAATCTCAGCTCACAGAAACCTCTGCCTCCCAGGTTCAAGCAATTCTCCTGTCTCAGCCTCCGGAGTAGCTGGGATTACAGGCACACACCACCATGCCCAGCTAATGTTTTGTATTTTAGTAGAGATAAGGTTTCACCGTGTTGCCCAGGCTGGTCTTGAACTCCTGAGCTCAGGCAATCCATCCGCCTCAGCCTCCCAAAGTGCTGGGATTACAGGCGTGAGCCACCACGCCTGGCCTGTTTCTGAATATCTATTGATACTGTAGTCTTGCCAGTGCCCTAATGTCAAACAGAACATTTGAATAAATGGCTCTTTTCCTAATGACACCCACCTTTTCTTCACTAAATGATTCTAATACAGGTCCAACAAGAGTTGACCTAGAGATAAATCTAAGATAAACACACTGAACTATGTACAGTGTGTTCCAAATCACTCCTCTGATTAAAAAACGTTGCTATTACTAATGAGGTAACCTCCCCAACCCGTGTTTTTTCTTCAATTTAACTGACTGCTCTCCTGAAAATAGGGTTCTAGTGAACTCATCCTACTACTTGGTCATATATAGCTAGAAATGCCTGAATCTCAGGTTAGATTCAAATTAGAAGCCCCAACAATACCCACATTTTAGAACTGAACAAATAGGAGTGCAAAAACTTTCTCACTGTCAGGCAAACTTTCCACTTTTCCTAGTCCCTGATTCCTTCCTTGACCCAGGGAATGTCCTGGGGGAAGGATCTTAAGACAGGAGACTCATGGGGAGCGTGAGAGACAAGTTTCTAGAAGGCCATTGCATATTTAAAGAATTAGAAGAAGCAGAAAGCTGGATCAAATCTTCTAATCACACAACAAACCAGGGAGTTAACCTGGCTGGCTCAGTTCACTTTGAAACCACTCAGAAGGAAAGAATTTGGGGGCAGTAAAAGTCACTGTGTAACCATTATTTCTGATGTGAAATTCACTTCAACTTAATACGTATCAGTACCTCACTTACCTGACCTGGATTAATTATATCTGTCCATTCCATCACTCATACATGTTTCCACTGGAACGATCTAATACATTGCTACTCAAAGTGTGGTCCAAGTGTTAGAAGGTCAGAACGTCAAGCTCCACCCCAGACCCACTGAATCAGAATCTGCATGCATTTTTAATAAGACCCCTACGTGATTTATACATGGAGCTTTTAGAAGCACTGCTCTAGCATCCATTTTAATCCATTAGTTGCTATGAAAGGACACTGATTCAGGTGGCCATATACACTGTGTGCAGAGGAGAAGGCTGCACACAGAGACATTTCCCTGGAAAATGAAGGCAGCCTCAAGGGTGGAAGCTGAGGCTCACGTTGTTCCATGTCAGTGCTGCTAATCTCTGCACTATTTCCCCAAATCCCAACCTAGGAAACAAGAATAGAAAGGCTGGGAATGACAGACTCATTGTGTAGCTGGGATTCTGCTGCTAAATGTCAATGAAGCCCACTAGAAGTCACTTTACTTCTCTGTGCCTTTGTTTATTTACCCGTAGCTGAGGAAAACATCTCTGTAATCACTTAGAGCTCAAAGTGTCAATGATTCTAAACAACCATGATGCAACTCAACGACTCCCAACTCTCAGTAACTGCCACTTTGATTTTAGGGTCCATCAACAGAGATGAAGAGTTGTGATGTAAGTAACCATCACTCCATCTTACCATTCTGTGCTGTCACTGGTCCACTATATTTAGCCCCCAGTATTATTTAAGTTTCTGCTACAAAAATGCTACATAAACAAACCCCAAATATTAGAGACTTATACATGATTATTTCACTCTCAGGTCTGTAGGTAGCTGCAGTTCAGTTGACCTCATGTGGGCTCAGCTGCCCTTCAGCCTTTGAGTCAAGTTCATTATTCTCCATGTTTGTATTCTAGGACATGGGCTGAAGGTACAATCCAGGTTTTTCTCTTTTCATGGCCAAGGGAAGGAGTTCTGAGGAGGCTGGCATAAGCTCACCATGCTTCCCAAGGCCTTAGCTTGGGACTGGCTCCCAGTCACTTCTGCCCACATTCCCTTGGCAAAAAAGTCACATGACTAAGCCCAAAGTCAAAAGGACAGGGGACTACAGCCCATCAGTGGGGAAGAGAAGCCATGGCAAGAGCGGAAGAAGGAATCCTCATAGGTGCACACACGTACTCACACACACACACACACACACACACACACGCACACATAAGGCATAATCATAAAGCAAACTAAGGAGCCACCTAATATCCTTGTGGACTTTGGTAACTTATATAGACACAAAATGGGGATACAGCTGGGAACGCTGGCTCACTCAAACGTGAGAATCAGATTATTTCTGTACATGCCTGGTCCAGCTATCTGTGGACTGACTAGAAACCTTCCCCAGAAGAATGTGAGGAGAATTCTAAGAGAGAAATCACTCCAAGGGAAGACAAAACAAGGCTTGGTGAGGTTAACCCAGGGACAGCATCTCAGTTATTAAGCAAAAGAAGGGACTTTGAGTTTACTATGCTCTCTGTGACTCGATCTCTGTGACTTGGATTTGCCTCCTGAAGCAGCTCCCATTGGCCTCCCATCTGAGAATCCCTTTCCAACTACACCCTGGCCACCATGCAAGTTGGTGCTGTGAAGATACAGGTGCTTCAGGCACCATAGCTGGCCAGCCTGTGCAGAGCTTCAGCAGTAGCCTTAGCAAGAGCAGAGGAACAGCAGGAGTGGACTCGTTGTGAGTCCATGTCCACACTCAAAGATGGAGCACCTTACAAGTCTGAAAAGTAACCCCATCTCTAACCCATGGGCTGGTGAGACCTGACATGGAACTTATTTTAAGGTCCACTCAGAATTATTGTGAATGCAAAGCACAATGTACATCTATGTAAAGACTGATTACTATCCCAGGGGCTAGGCTCAAATGACATTTTTGGGATAATGACAGTGACACTGACAAAGGATGATGTAGACCACAGGTTTGGGAACCACCTATGAACTGTGGTCAGCCAGCAGGACTCCACAGCCTGCTTCAGAGCCCTTGGAAGTATATTCTGGAGGTAAGGCAACTCACTCTTACACTCAAATATTTCCTGAATGCCTCCCATGACCCAGGAGCTAGATTGAACAATGAGAACTAAGTGTTAGTAGAGCTATCCAGAGACGTTGATTTCCTTGATGCCACTGGGGAATTTGGAAATAAAAGTACCTGGAACATGCCCTTTAAGCCTTTGCCATGGATACCAAGTTTCAAAAGTAACTGGAAAGAAAGTCAGGCAGCATCAGAATGACCCTGGGCACCCTACCCAGGAGGTGGCTTAGACAGTAGGACAGGCAATGGGAGAGCCTAGTCAACCCAGTGTGAGAATCATTTAGGCCGTGTGGGATCTGTCAGTTCAGTGAGATTACAGACCAGAGGGTGAGCCTAGAATGTCAGTAGGTAAAGCAAGGAATAGAAAGAGGTAATTGCCCAAAGATAACTTTTCTTGTTTCAACTTTTTTTGGGATTACGGTAAAACCTAAGAGGGTGGAGTCAAGATTTAGCCACATGCAAGCTGTGAAACTTTGGAGACAGATGTCATTAGCCCATCTGTGGCCTTGTCTTAATTTAGATTCCAGGCATAGTCCACACAAGGACCTTGCTGCCAATTTCCATATGCTACAAGGTTGCTTCTGACCCCTTGTGAGGGTCAGCTGGATCCAAGTTTGTTGGAAAACCTGATATTGGATTCTCCCACCCAATATTCATCCCAGACTTTATGTCTCAAATATTACACAAGTCTTTGTTTCTTCTAAAATTAGAGAAAACAAAGGCAGGCCAGCCTGCAATGACATGCCAATGACATGGAGATGATACATACATGGAAGCACTTTGAGAAGTAGAGAGTTCAAAACTAGAATGAGCTCTCCACCCCACTCATCTCCAGAGGGGCTCAATAATCCATGATATCCAAATTAAAATCAGTGTTGTATGTGGTCTCCAGTTTTCATGCCACACAGGCAGGCTGGCCTCTACTGCAAGGGGCCACAGTGCACCAGCAGAGTAAGGCCACAGACTCAAAGGAGGGGGTCCTGCCCACCTCCTCAGCTTGCTGTGCCCTGCATGCTCGGCCCTCCTTCTGTTAAGGCACTGCCCACACCGTGTTGTTACTCTCTTCTACATTCAGGCCCAGGCTTCAGCAGCCCTGTCTCCACATCCCCTGGCGGGTACTGGAGCATCCAAAGGGCTCTGCAAGAAATGAACACTCACAGTGCCCGACACAGTGCCAGCGACAGTCAAGGAGGCCTGGAAAGAGCTAAGGCCTTGGAATCAGGCACTTCTGGATTTGAACTCTGGGTCTGATTCTTATGGGTCCTATGACCTTGAGCAGATTACTAAACCCCTCTGAGTTTCAACTTTCTCATCTGTAAAATGGTGAGGATGCCTGTCTCAACACATTACTGCAGATGCAACCTTGTAGCATATGGAAAATGGCAGCAAGGTCCTCAGCACAGGGTAGGGGCTGACGCTGTTTTTTTCCCCAGCAACTGCTGCCGGTGAGGAACTAGAACCTTCTTTCCAGTTGCCCTATGGAAGTTCTTAGTGCTTTCTTGGGAGGAGTCAAGGACCCTGGTCACCTGACAGCTTGCTTTTCTTAGGCTTCTCTGCATCTGTGTAGACGGTTGGGAAACAGTTACAGGACTGACCAGCCACAGACAAGGCCTCCTACCTCTGGGACTCAGTTGAGAAGAGACTGGGACAGGAAAGCTCCGGGGCCAAGTCTCCCCAGGATGCCATTCTCCTCTCTAAAACCCAGCACAGCTCTCCCCACAGAGCCCAGTGCCTGGTGACTCTCCCCAGATCTCAAGGATTCCAGGTCAGTTTGAAAATTGCCCCACCTACTGGGAATACAGCCATTAGCATCATCCATAGTCTCTAAACAGTTGTGCTTAGAACTGTGTTCTCCAACTTCTAAGACTCCATGCCCTTTGGGAATATAGTCAACAAATACTTTTGAACACCTGCTATGTGCCAAGTACTGTCCTAGGTGCTAGAAATGCACTACAAAAAGAAACATTCCTTCCAGAGATTACATGGGTATAGATACGATGTAAACAAAAAAAGTAAAATTAGAACTAGAAAGTAACTAATGTATTTCATTCGAAAGTGACAAGTGCTTTGAGAAGAAAGCAATGGAGAGGGATAAGAAGGCTAGGGGTGGGGGTACATACTCTCAAATCTGGAAGAGGTGGTGTGGGAAGGCCTCCCTAGAAGGTGACATTTAAGCAAAGACTAAAAGGAGAAGAGGGAGAAAAATTATGTGAACACTGGGAGAAGTGCATTTTGGGCAAAGAAAAGAGCAAACGCAAAGGCCCTAAAGCAGCAGCTCACCTGGTGTGGACAACATGCAAAGCACACACTGCCCACACTCTCTTCAAGGACGAGCTCCCTGCCTAGTCACTGGAGCAGTGACTCAAACCAGGACGGTGTCTAATTTACCTCAGATAGTCTCACAATGGCAGGTCCTACTAAAGGCAAAAAAAAAAAAAAAAAAAAAAAGAATTCAAACTGACCTGGTGGTTTAACACTAAAATGTTTTTAGGGAACCAATGTTCCAAGAAATAGGGTCAACCGCCAATAGCTCACTAGCACCCAAGCTTCCAGTTACAGGCACTCAGCTCACAGCCCACCTGCACGCAAGCATCCCGTCTGCAAGCATTCAGCCTAAGCAGCCCTACGTCATCTGTAGCCCTTGCCTCTTTGCAGACAGCCTTCCCTCTGCTGTATTGCCCGTTGCTCCCTTGCAACGTATCTCTCCTTTTCTCTAAATAAATCTGCCTTTCTAAATTCATTATTGTCTTAATTAATTCCTTTATCACCATGCGCTGGCCTCGCACAGCCCTTAACCACGACAAATTGCATCCTCAAAGATATTTAACCCGAGGAAAAAACTGCCACAAGGTGGCGCCACATTGCACCAAGGGAACAGATGGATTTGTCTTGCGCGTGGTCCCCAGAATTGCTCACAGGCTAGCTGCAGATGCCTTCTAATAACACAATTGTACATTTTATGCTAACTAAGTTTGGGACCCAATTTATTGCCCAATTTGGGATTTTAAATGTTAAACCAGAGGCTAGAAAAGATTCCTAAGGAGGCAGATACTGATAAAGGAAAGAGAAGGGCCTTCAGCATATGCTAATATTTGAGCAGAGTTTCTTGATCTTGACACTATGGATATTTTGAGCTGAATAATTCTGTGTTACAGGGACTGTCCTGGGCATTAGCAGCATCTCTAGCCTCTCCCCACTAGATGGCAGTAGCAACACCCTCAAACACAACCGTAGACCTCTCCAGCCATTGCCAAATGTCCAGACATTGCCAAATGTCACCTGGGGAGCAAAATCAGCCCGTAGTGGAGAAGCAATCATTCAGAGGACAGAGGACTCAGCACAATCAGAAAGGAGACCAAAGACAGCGGCCAGAGGGGAGGAAACCAGGAGAGTGTGGATAGTGCAGCCAAGGGAGGAAAGGTCCTAAGGAAGAAAGAGTGACCGATTGCATCCAACAGCAAGTACCTAAAGGTAGGATGGCTGTACCTCTGCTTTCCTAAGACGGCCCCAATTTATACCTCTTGTCCGGGTACAACTAATAATATGCTTCCTTTCATTTCTTAGGAGTGTTGCAGTTAGGCTCATTTATGTGCTCACATGACTCACAAGTCAAATAAGAGGAGAGCAGAGACAGCACTGGGTTTGGCCATGTGCAGGCTGGTGATGGCCTCAGCAAAAGCAGTTTAGGTGCGGTGGCAAAGACTACAGCCACTTTGGTGCGTACTTTGGGAGCGAGTTTAAAATAGAATAGGAGAAATTACAGAAAGGGGGGCCTCTATAACTCTTTCTATGGGTTTTGCTATAATTAGGGATAGAGCAACATGGAAAGAGAGATGGAGAGAGTGGTGGAGATGGGAGAAAGAGCTGTCTGCTTTGTGCCAGTATAACTTGTCTGCTGAAGAGGAACCACAATGATGCCGGAGCATGAGGGGACTTGCTAGAGGCACGTCCTGAGCAGGTGAGAGAGTACAGGATGAGTGTAAAAGTTAAAAGGACTTGGATAGAGCATAGTCAGCTCACCCCAAGGGACAGCAGAATAGGCCTAGGTTGGGGGTGCCATGCTGGCAGATGGGCAGAGTGGTGGCAGTGCGTGGCATTTGTTTATGTTTGCTTCTGTGTTTCAAGTGAAATAGGAAACAAAGTCATCAGCTGAAAATGACGTGGAGGTGTTGGAGGTTTGCAGAGAGAGAAGAACATATGAGATACTCACCTAGGAACCCAGGAGACTGAAGGAACTAAGGAAAACACATAATGTGTTGCCAGGCAGCACTGAGGCATATGCAAGTATATTGACACATAGTGCCTTGTGCGTGTGTGGATTTTTCCAACCTCCATCAGCCATGCTGTGCGGGTGCCGGCACAGAGCAGGGATAAGGCTAGACTCAACCAGGGCTGTGGTTTTGCCACATAAGGATGATGAAGTAAAAGGGGCAGAATTGTTGACAGTGGCTGCAAGGGAGTGATTCCAACAGGCCTTGGAATTTCATCTGGGTAATAAAGGAATGAGAACCCTAGTGGGGTGAATAGTGGTGAAAAGGTAGATGACTTAATGGATTGCATGGATCAAAGGATTTTTTGACTCACCGGATAAGAATGAAGAGGTTGGAATGTGAGGTCACAGATTAGGATATTAGAAACTAGAATTAAGGAGGGGCTGGAGTTATTGGTAATGATCTGGCAGTAAGTGGCTAAGCTGGGAGATCATTGCAAGGTTATTGGAGGGAAGAAAATTAAAGATCTGAGAGGCTGCCCTACTAGAAGGAATGTCTATGTGTGTATTGAACCATCAAGGATTGGGACAGGGTTCTGCTGCAGCAAGTGACAGTCACCCTCCAACAAATGAAGGGGAGGGACAGGAAGATGGTGAATGACTGCCATAAGAGGACACACTAGAGGGCAGCAGGAGTTGGAGCTATCACAGTGAATTGGAGGAGGAAGAATGATCTGGAAGCATCAAGGAGGACCTTACTCCATCCCTGGGCCCTGTGACATAAGAGTTAAGGGAGGAAAAAAGACAGCCACCCCTGGAAAGGACTGAGATAAAGCAGTACCCTCAGGCAGAGCCAGGTTGCAGTAAAAGCAGGAGGGTGAAGGGAAGGGTTAAAGAAGAGGCACAGAAACATGCTGAGGATGAACCAAGCATTCCAGAGACACCCTGGAAGAGCCCCTGGAGGTGGAGAGGAGTGGATGGAATTGGAGCAGAAGATGCAAAAAGCCATATCAAAATTACAGTGCAAGAGATGAGGATGGCCTGGGTGATTGATGCAGAAAAGGATAAAGAAAATAATGAATTTTGCCCCCATTTTCAAAGACAGATAGCAGCAGCAAGACTGAAACTCTGAGGAAAGTCATAGTCCCTCCTCCTCCAACATAGCACACACACTTACAAAAACAATACACAGACTCCTGGCCAATGGGCTTCAAAACTGAGGAGGATCATTAAATTTAAATGTTCACCACTGTATGAAATCTCCCTGGGTCCTACCCTTCCTTCCCTACCCTCCTGCACTTGGGCCGGGGCACGGCAGTGATTCTCTCACCTCTCAGAGTGGAGCTAGTGTTGGCTGCATTGAAGGCTCCAGGTACGCACACAGGACAGACATTTGTGGACCAGAGTGCACAGAATGAGGCTCCAATGCACCCTGTTAACTGCAGGAAGAATGAATGAGCCTCTGGTATGGGCTGGGACAGAGAAGGGGATTCAAGGGGCCCAGGAGGGTTTGGGTGGAACCTACCAGGAGCGGCAGCACAGACTCCTTGGGAAAGTGGCCAGGATTTAGCCACATTCACCAACAGGATAATCTGGAGAATTTTCTAGCTTGAGTTTCTGGAAGAAAGCAGATTTCTGGATTATCTGGTAACAGGTAACAGGGCCGAGTTCATCCACAGCCATCTGCATTGTTAGCACCTTAAGCTGAGTTCCTTGCACTGGGATGCTGTCACTGCCAAGTCAGTGTGAGAAGGTCCTTGGCTGAAGGACTGAAGAGCTTGGGTAAGTGATTTCACCTAAGCCTCTATCCCTTGCTCCCGTAAGTCAGAGCCCTTTGTGGCTCCTTGCAGGCTTGACTTCAGGGTTAACAAGAAAATGAAGGTACAAGTGCTTTGTGAACTCTAAAACTCCAGACCAGTCATTCTCAAAGTGCCGTCCACCAGTCCAGCACATCAGCATCACTGGAAGCTTGTTTGAAACGCAAATCATAAGGTCCTGCAGAGCTAGGTATGAATTAGACACTCTGGAAATGGGCCCCTGCAATCTATTTCAACAAGTCCTCCAGGTGATTTTGATGCAAGTTAAAGCCTGAGAAATTCTGTACTATACAAATGAATGTCAACTCAAGCTGCTCTTCAGAATCATCTATAGCACTTGTTCACCTGAATCCCTGAGAATGGAGCCTCAGGACTGCTATTTCTCAAAGTTTGCCTGGTGATCCTGAGATGGGGTTTGGGGGACAGAGATCCAAGGTGCTACCAGGCATGAGGAATTGTTAGAAGGCAAACCTGGCTGTCATCTAGGGTGCTTAAAGGGTACAGATCCTAGGATTCTGCCTCCTACAGCTCAATCAGACTTTCCTAGAATGGGATTGCTGTCCAATGGCATGCCCCCTGGGGGACTCTGATGTACAGCCTGAGCTGGGAACCACCAGAGGATTACCTTCCAATGACCAAGCTGACAAACTCGCTTCAGGCTCTGAGTTTCACATTTGATTTTCTAGCCCCTGTCTTCCATGGATCACCTGCCCCCTTCCCTCCTAACCAGGAGCACAGTCAGTGGAAGCACTAATGTGGCCTCTGCTTGGCTCAAGACAACAGGTGGAAACGTGGCCATAGGTGTACAGGGCTGCCTGCCATGTATTAATAGCTACAGATTTGAAAGATCCAAAGACAAGAGACTAGAAAAAAACTTCAAACAGCCAAGCATTGGCCCAATAATGGCATTTTAGAAATTCACCAAATATTAAGACGTTTTTTGAAAAATATCCAGAGCAATCATGTAAAAGTGCTTAATTATTAATAAAAGCTAACATTTGTTGGGTACTTCCTGTGGGTACTTCCTGGCACTAGGCTAATTATGTTTTTAGGAGTTAGCTCAAATGCTCCCTGTCATAATTATGTGAAGAGATATAAATATTAGCTCCATGGTACAGATTAAGAAGAGGTTACATAAATAAAAAGGAATGATACTCCAATTAGTAACCCGAGCCCATGCTCTTAAACACTATGCTGTTATTTGTCGACTCTTACATAAGTGGCAAAAGTCAAACGCTAGGCTGACTTCTGTCCACTTCCATCCAAGATGAAGTACAAGATTCAGATACGCCCTTCCACATTAAACAACCCAGGAATCAGACAAAATATACAAAGCATTGTTTATTACACATTGGATAACAGACAGCACTAGATAGTGGTGTCTGAGGAAAGCGGTGAAATGAGGTGAGTCTTAGAATTGCCCCAGTTTACTATGGGGCATAGTGAGGGCGTAGCTGCAGCACAAGGAAGCAGAACCCAACAGACTGGTGTTCACCTGAACTGAGGAAACCAAGTTGAAAATTTAGGAACACTAACACAGTTAGATATGTAGGCAAGAGTATCAGAGAGGAGACAGTTCCAGGGAAAAAGAGTTTCACAGAGAGAGAGGGAAAGAGAGAGAGAGCTCCAGAGACCTGCAGAAGATTCTCCTAAAGTCACTAGCTGAGTACTGATCAGCGCATACATGTAAGGATATTACTCAATATGTGGAAAAGAACAGAAGGAATGATGTCCAAAGCTCACCCAAGGACAGAAATCATTTATGTTTCCACCAGCCAGAGTGGAACAACCTTGTAATGCATACGGAGTATCGAAATGAATATTTCCTCAATAATAAGTTCAAATTAACTGAGACTAAAGCCTGCCTGCTTTGTCTGGACATGCCTAACAAAGTTTTGAGGGAAGCCTCAAAAGAATGAAACTGTGTCCAAGTAACTTAACTGTGTCCCAGAACAAAACTCAAGAATATTTAAAGAAATATTAAAATATTATCAAACCCAACAAGGTTAAATTCACAATGTCTGGCATCCTATAAAAAATTACTAGGCTTGAAAATTGGCAGGAAAATATTAATCATAATGAAGAGAAAAAGCAATCAATAGAAACAGGCTCAGAAATTATACATGTGATAAAATCAGCAGACATTAAAGGGTTATGATTATTTTACATGTTAAAGAAGGTAGAGAAGAGCATAAGCATATTAAAGAGAGTCAGGAAAGTCCCTGTGCTCACACAGGGCCAGGAGCAGTGCCTGTTTTCACCAGTCAGGTGGGAAAACTTCATATTTCATGGAGCATTGGTAGAGTACACAGTGTCTTGCCTTAGTAGAGGGATAAATGCTGTTCCGTTCTCACCTAACCCATCTTAAAAGAAAACCTGAAAGGATCAAACTGTATTCAAGTAACCTAATTACATCCTAGCACACAGCTTGACTAGTTACAGAAATACAAGATATTAATATCTAGAAACACAAAAATAATGTCTAGCACCCAACAAGGTAAAATTCACAATGTCTACCATTCAAGTGAAATTTTCTAGGCCATCAAAGAAGCAGTAAAACATGACCCCTAAGGCCGGGCACAGTGGCTCATGCCTGTAATCCCAGCACTTTGGGAGGCCGAGGTGGGTGGATCACCCGGAGGTCAGGAGTTCAAGACCAGCCTGGTCAACATGATGAAACCTCATCTCTACTAAAAATATAAAAATTAGCCCAGCATGGTGGCAGGTGCCTGTAATCCCAGCTACTCAGGAGGTTGAGGCAGAAGAATTGCTTGAACCTGGGAGAAGAAGGTTACAGTGAGCCGAGATCGCACCATTGCACTTCAGCCTGGGCAACAAGAGCAAAACTCCATCTCAAAAAAATACATATATATATGACCCATAAAGAGGAGATAAATCAACACTTCAAAACTGACCTAAACTTGCAAAGATACTATAATTAACAGAAAATGACAGTTTACTAAGTACTCCATATGTTCAAAAAGTGAAAGGTTGAACATACTAAGAAGAGATGTGTAAGATATAAGAAGACCCAAAATGAACTTTTAGAGTTGAAAACTACAATATTTAAGATAAAAATACACTGGATGGGATTAATAGTAGATTATACATTGCATAAGATTTTTTAAAAATGAGCCTGAATACAGCACAGTATAAACTATCTTAAACAAAAACACAGAGAGAAAAAATGACTTTAGAGACTTGGCTCTTATCCTCTATTTGTTTTTAAACAGAGGATAAGGGGCAGAAAAAAGTGTTTGAAGAAATCATAATTTTTAAATTTCCAACTGAGATAGGAATAGCACTGGGTAGTCGCAGGAGGCTGGAAAGACCCAAACAGCAGTTAAAACAGGAAGTAGGCAAAGAAACTGCAGGATAACAGTAAACCTAAAATAAGGGAGAGAAAACAGCCAAAACGCTGATCCAGGAGACATGTCCATGACTCTTGGGCAAATCCAGACAAAGGAGAAGTGGGGGTGGGTAACTGGGATGTCCCTATAATCCTGTCCTTTTCCGGAATACCTTATGACTATTTCACTTCCTAACTAAAGAAACGCTCATAAAACCAGAAACCAAAATTCTCTTGTATGCAACTCATTCTTACAAGCATGCCCTTTTCTCTCTTAAGAGAGCACTTCTATTGCAAATAATGCTGCAATGAACATACGGATGCATGTATCTTTGTAATAGAATGATTTATATTTTGGGAGGTATATACCCAGTAATAGGATTGCTGGGTCAAATGGTATTTCTGGTTCTAGATCTTTGAGGAATCCCCACACCGTCTTCCACAATGGTTGAACTAATTTACATTTCTACCGACAGTGTGAAAGCATTTCTATTTCTCTGCAACCTCGCCAGCATCTGTTGTTTCTTGACTTTTTAATAATCGTCATTCTAACTAGCATGAGAGATGGTAGTTCTCATTGAAGCTTTGATGTGCATTTCTCTAATGATCAGTGATGTTGAGCTTTTTTTTTATCATATGTTTGTTGGCTACATGAATGTCTTTTTTTGAGAAGTATCTGTTCATGTCCTTTGCCCACTTTTGAATGGGTTTTTTTTCTTATAAACTTGTTTAAGCTCCTTGTAGACTCACAATATCAAAGACATGGGATCAACCTCAATGTCCATCAGTGATAGACTGGATAAAGAAAATGCAGTAAATATACACCATGGAATACTATGCAGCCATTAAAAAAATGAGACCATATCCTTTGAAGGGACATGGATGGAGCTGGAAGTCATGATCCTCAGCAAACTAATGCAGGAACAGAAAACCAAACACTGCATGCTCTCACTTATAAGTGGGAGCTGAACACTGAGAACACATGGACACAGAGAGGGGAACAAAACACATTTGGGGCCTCTCGGGGTGAGGTGGGGGAGAGACAGCATTAGGAAAAATAGCTAATGCATGCTGGGCTTAATACCTAGGTGATGGGTTGATAGGTGCAGCAAACCACCGTGGCACACATTTACCTGTGTAACAAACCTGCACATCCTGCACATGTACCCCAGAACTTCAAAATAAAAAGAGAGAACACTTCTCTCCTAAGTGCCTTTTGCTTTGCAATAAAAACTTCCTGCCTTTCACTTCATTCTGACTTGTCCCTGAATTCTTTCTCGTGATGGTGTCAAGAACCTAGACACTGGCTGGGGCTGGGGATTCACCGGCATCCAGAGACCCTCCTGAGCCATCCAGCAATACAACTTTGAAACAAACTATGAAGTCACAGATCCAAGAAGCTCAAAGAACCCAAGCACAAGAAACACAATGAAACTACATGAACAAACACCAGAAACAGATTGTTCAAAATCAGTGATAAAGAGTAAATCATAAAAGCAACCAGAACAAAAGATACATTATATACACAGGAATAAAGATAAGTATGACAGCAGATTTACAAATAGAAAAAACACAAGTGCAGCAACAGAAAAAACTATCAATCCAGAATTCTATACCTAGTGAAAATTTCCTTCAAAACAAAGATGAAATAAAAACTTATTTTCAGGAATACAAAAGTTGAAAAAATTAATCACTAGCATTCATCACTGCAAGAAATGTTAAAGGAAATCCTTTAGACAGAAAGAAAATGATACCAGGTGAATACCTTGATCCCCACAAAGAAATAAAAAGATCCAGAACAGATAACTTAATGGGTAAACATGTAATTTTCATCAACAAGTGAATGAATAAACAAATCATGGTATATCCATATGATAGACTACTACTTAGAATACAAAAGAAGAACTACTTATGCACGTGATAACATGAATGACCCTCAAAATTATTATTGAGTGGAAGACACCAGATCAAAACAAAGTACATATTGTATGATTCTGTTTATTTAAAACTCTATAAATTGTGTGCTATTCTATAGTGACAGAAAGAAGATCAGTGTCTGCCTGGAGCCAGGAAGAGATTACAAACAGAAATGATTTACAAACAGAAAACAGATTACCTCTTTAGGAGGTAATGGACAAGTTCATTGCCCATCATACGTATACAGCCATAATGGTTTTACAGACACATATATATGCACACACATACATAAATATAAGTTATCAAATTACAGTAAGTCCTGATTTAATGTCGTTAGGTTCTCGGAAACTTCAACTTTAAGCAAAACGATGTACAATTAAACCAATTTTACCATAGGCTAATTGATATAAAGAAGAGTTAGGTTTTACAGCATATTTCTGGTCACAAGAACATCATCAAACTTGTAAATAAAGACACAAAACACTTCTAATATTAAATATCAAAATAAATATGAGTTATACTGAATTTAAGAAAGATTAATAAAAATAAGTAAGATCATTATTTACTGGATTTTCGGTAAGCAGTGAGTCGTGATGGTAATAGTGGAAGTGGGTTAAGTCAAGAAATAAGTGTTTGCAAAACAAAAATTTTAAAGAGCCTCTTCTACCACCACACATCAAACAAGAAAACATGGTGGGCTCACTCAGCACTTTTGTACTACATCATATCCTATGCATTTGTATGATTATCGTAAATGTTTTGTGATATTTTTTAGAGACAGGGTCTTACTCTGTTTCTCAGGCTGGAGTGCAGTGGTGCAATCATAACTCACTGCCAGTCTCAACATCCTGGACTCAAGAGATCCTCCCACCTCAGCCTCCAGTGTAACTGGGACTACAGTTGTGTGCCACCATGCCCATCTATTTTTTTTATTCTTTTTTGTAGAGACAGGGGTTGTGCTTTGTTGCCCAGGCTAGTCTTCAATTCCTGGGCTCACGCAGTCCTCCTGCCTCAGCCTCCCAAAGTGCTGGGATTTCAGACGTGAGCCGGCAGCACCTTGACTAAAAATTTTATTTCACAATAATTATAATTCATTCCTTCATTCATTTTACAACCTACTTGTTCCAGTTCAGGATCTCGGGTGACCAGAGCCTATCCTGGCAGTTCATGCACAAGTCAGGAAACAGCCCTGGACAGGACACCATCCTACTGCAGGAGGAAGTTATATACCCACGCTCACTCAGACTGGGAACATGCAATGAACCTAACGTGCACTTTGTAATGTGTGTTATATGCCCACTAGAACAGCTAAAATTTAAAAGACCGACCATACTGTGCGTTGATCAGGATGTGACACAACTAAATCTTTTAAGCGCTTCTGTGTAAATGGCACAGCCACTTTGGAAAATAATTTGGCAGTTCTTCAAGTCAAATATACCCAGACTGTATGATCCACTTCTCAACAATCAAACAAGAGAAACAAAAGCAATGTCTACACAAAGATGTGTACACAAATGTTCATAGCAGCCTTCATTATACTAGCCCCAAGTTGAAACAAGCCAAATGTCCATTACCAGATGACTGGAACATACAAATTGTGGTATATTGATACAATGAAACACTACTTAGTAATAAAAAAGAAAGAGCTGTCAATATATGAAGCAACATGGATGAATCTGAAAACAATGATGCTAAGTGAAAGCAGCCACACAAAAGTTACATACTGTATGATCACAACTACATAAAATTACAGAAAAGGCAAACTAATCTATAGACAGAAAAGCAGATTAGTGGTTACCTAGGGATGGGACAGAAGGGAAGAAAGGACGGATTGCAAAATAGCACAAAAATATTGGAAGGATGACAAATATATTTATCATCTTGATTGTGGTGATAGTTTAATGGGTGTATATATAGATAAAACCTCATCTAATTGAATACTTTAAATATATGCATTTCATTGTGCATCATTTATCAACAAAACTATAAAATAATACATGCCTACATACATTTTAAAATATTCAAAGTCTCACATAGTTATATATATAAATGCAACTGAATATGTATTTAGCTGTTTTAACAAGCTGAAAGGACTGGTCAAACTCATAAGAGTGGCTGTTTCTGGGAAGGGTGAAGGAGACAAGAGATGGACAAGAGGATGAGAGCCAGAAGAGACCCTTGTAATGATTCCTTTCCTTTATTAAAAATATACTGACAGTTAAAGCCGAGAGGTGAGAATAATATTCTCATGGTTTTTGTGTCCCTAAAATTTCACAAACGAAGTGAAACGGCAGAAAGCGAAAAAATAAACGTAAATAAATGTTATACTGCCCAAAAAGAGATTTAAAATGGAGGTTAGACACATGAAGCTTACTTTCTCAAAAAAGTAGAACCTGCAGGGAAGTTTAACAACTGTAAAGAATGAAAGCTGGTAGCTTCTACCAGCCCAAAGCCTAAAATGTTCTGCTTATTATAATTCATAAGTAATATATTTTATGTTTGCAAATAAATGTAGTGATTTTAGACCTCACTTTTAGAGGTGCTAAAAATGCAAAGTACATATTCCAAGTCTTCCCAATTTTCCTTCTCTTTCCATGAATGAAAAATATACATATTTGATTATTTCCAAGTTCGTACAATTGATCTTTCTCTTAATTTTCTCTTACCAAACTCCCTCCCTCATTCAGCCACCAGCCAGTCCGACTGTGCCACCTGCACAGCAGCCCTCGTACCGTCTCACATCAGGATCCTGCCCGACCTGCGAGGAGCAGCAGCAAGAAGGAGACAGAACCTCCATGCTGAGCATCTTGGGGCTTTCTCAGAGACTCCAGAGGACCCTGATAGGGACAGAGCCTGGCCAGCAATCCATGTTTCCAGCTGTATAATTGTGGGCAGGTAAATTCTCAATTTAAAATGGGTGTAATAACATGTTCTTCCCAGAATGAGCTTTATGAAGATCATATGGCTGTTTGGAACTCAGAAAAGCACTGGTGAGGATGCCAACAGGGGAGCCAACAGCCTATAAATAATCATTTAAGAAAGAGCATGAATGTAATTACTTAGGAACAAAGGGCAGAGTGGAGAGATGCCCAGGACTGAGCTGGACGAGCTGCACCCTTTAGTGGCTCAGCCCATGGGCTGACAAGGAAAATGGAGGAGTTATCAAAGAAGGCAGAAGGAAGCCAGGAGAGTGGCCCTCAGCCTGCCCAGGGCAGGGCTCAGTGGGAGAGAAGAAGATCTGTTATAAATGCTGCCAGGAGGTCGAGTCATGTTAAAATGTCCATGTGAAAACATCCACTGTGTGTATCTAAAGAGAGTGGCTGTAAAACAGGTCAGGGTCAATGGTCTCATTGTCTCAGATGTTACCTGCACACATTGTCTCACGACCAAGAAATTAAGCAGCATGGACACAAAGGGTAAGGTTGAAGCGAAAGTTTAATAAGTGAAAGAAGAAGGCTCTCTGCAGCAAAGAGGGGAGCCTGAGTGGGTTGCCACTTTGACAGCTGAATCCAAAAGCTTTCATAAGAAACTCCTCTCATCTCTGTAGCTGTTTGAGTAACTTCTCTTATCTGTAAAACTGTCTGTATAACTCTCCCTTATCTATGCAACTGTAGGATGTCTCCAGGTAAGCATAAAGTTAGCTTCTCTTGTTTGCATAACTGTGGGTTTGTTTTAGGCAAGCCCCCATCCACTCCCCGTGTAAGCTCCCATGGAGCCCACTATGTACATGTCTGAGAAGTAGAGGAAATTTTTTTGGGAACTCACTAATCATACAAAGAGCAAGAGGCTTCTGTGCTGCTTATCTATTCAGGTGCAGCCTGAGTTTTCCCCAGGCTGCTCTATCTTTGCCTGTAGCTGTGATTTTTCAGGCAGGCTGCTTCTCCGAAAACTAGCCTTAACTGTCTACCTATCAGATTTTTCCTTTTCTTCTCCCTCAACTCGTTCCCCTCACCAAGGCTGAGCAAGTGAAAAGGAGGGCACAGGGCAAGCCAGTAGTGAGCAGCAACAAGGAACTGAGACAGCAGAAACCACTCTTCACACCTGGGTTGAAAAGGGGTGGGGAGCTAGGACCATAGCTCAGGTAAGAACATAAGTAAAGAAATATTGTTGTTGTATTGTTTTTAACTATGAGAAAGCATTGAGCTTTAAATTTCTACATGAAAGATCCAGTTCAGACAGGAGCACCCAATATTCAGAAGACAAGGACATGGTGTAAAGGTCCTGGGAAGGCTGAGAGGATTGGGACTCAGAATCCAGAGCAGAAACTGTCTGTGAACAGAAGACGTACCTCCCCTAGTGTAACAAGAGGGAAGGAGAAGGGACAGATGCCAAGGTGGTTCAGCCAGAAGGTTTGGTGGTAAATGTGAGGCTGTGCCCACCTGCTGGCTTCAATTTTCTCTTTAAAATATCAGATGGAATCATTTGATGAAGGTCATGCCATGCAATGAAATAGCAATCTGAGGCATGGAGCAGCTCCACCTTAGCCTGTGTTTAGGGTAATTATGGCTCCAATCCAGGAGACAAATATGACTAGGGAAAATGAAGTCTAAGAAAAAATGGTCTCAAGTTGATTGCGAGTCTTCTGGAAGCTGAGACCACAGGTGGGGCTGACAGGGGAAGAGGAACCCACCTGCTGAAAAACATCAGGCTGGGGGAGGGATGAGGTCTGTGTTGTAGAGATGGATGGATGCCTAAATTTGGGTAAAGGTTTCAACTCTCCCCTCTGCACGGTGTGGAAATAAACAAAGACCACCCGAATGAGAATAAGCAAAGACTATTTATCCAGAGCTTGCTCTGACAAGGGAGTTGGCCACCATCACTTGCTTGGCAGAGACTCAGAAGTAAGCAGGGGAGAAAGCCTCATAACAGAAAGAAGGGAAGGCTTCATGTGTGCCCTTATGGGAGGCTGTAGATGTGGGTGAGCTGAAGATGGCTAACTAGAGATGGGGCCTCCTGTGTGATTGATTAGGGGCATGTTCGGCTTTCTCTGGTTGGTCCTACATTGGAAGAGGGAACAAAAAAATTAGGGCAGCTGTACAGTTATTAATCAAGTGTTGGCCATTTTTGACTGACTGTTACAGGAGTGACTGACTCCCTGGATTGTTTGCTAGAAATAGTGGTAGTTGCACTTCCTGCAAGTCTGACCTTCTGGTAGTAGGCTTCCTGGGTTGGCTATTGTGGATAATGAGTAGATTTCCTGAGCTGATTCCTGCAGATTGTGGATCAGAGTTATTTTATATAAACAGTCTGGCCATTTTCCACTTACATATTCCATCTTCCAAGAGCTGGCCAAGCTGATCTCTTACCTGTCTCCCCCAGCCCCTCCACTCTGGCTGTGAAAACACAAGCCACTAGGTGAGGAATGGGGACAATTGAAGACTGAAAGCTTTTCTTTGCTAGGCTTTGCAGAGCTGAGGAAAGAGATGACAACATCCAAGTGTCTGCCCTGGGCCAGTCTTAGGGCTGCAGTGGTAATGCTAGAACTGTGTGAGTTTATATTTTCGTTTGTCTCTCTAACTAAGGTGGAAAAAAAACCCCAGAAAATTGTCTGTCTGCAGTTTTTGCAGAAGTCTAACACTGTGCTTCCCAACATTGCAGCCATTAGCCACAGGTGAGTATCAAGCACTTTAAATGAGACTGGTCCAAATTGAGATGTGCTCTGAGAATAAAACACACAGCAGATTTCAAAGACCTAGTACATGCCCTGATTTCAAGCTATATTACAAAGCTGTAGTAATCAAAACAGTATGGCATTGGAAAAAAAAAATAGACACATAGGTCAATGTGACAGAGACAGCCCAGAAATAAACCCATGCATGTATAGTCAACTAATCTTTGACAAGAGTACCACGAATACACAATAGGCAGCACTTTGGGAGGCCAAGATGGGCAGATCACGAGGTCAGGAGATCGAGACCATCCTGGCTAACCTGGTGAAACCACGTCTCTACTAAAAAATACAAAAAACTAGCCGGGCGAGGTGGCGGGTGCCTGTAGTCCCAGCTACTCAGGAGGCTGAGGCAGGAGAATGGCGTAAACCCGGGAGGTGGAGCTTGCAGTGAGCTGAGATCCAGCCACTGCACTCCAGCCTGAGTGACAGAGCGAGACTCCATCTCAAAAAAAAAAAAAAAAGAATACACAATGGGGAAAGTCTCTTCAATAAATGGTGTTGGGAAAACTAGATATCCATATGCAAAAGAAAGAAATTAGACTCTTATGTTTCACAAAATCTAAAATTAATTCAAAGTAGAAAATGACTTACATTTAAGATATAAAACCATAAAACTCTGAGAAGAAAACATAGGGAAAGAGCTCCTTGACACTGGCATTAGCAATAATTTTTCAGATATGACATCAAAGTACAGGCAATGAAAACAAAAACAAGTGAGAGTATATCAAACTAAAAGTTTCTGCACAGCATAAGCAATAAACAGAATGAAGACACGACATATGGCATGAGAGAAATATTTACATCTGACAAAGGGTTAATATCCAAAATATGTAAGTAATTCACACAACTCAGTAACAAAAACCAAATAACCTGACTTTTTAAAAAATGGGCAAAGGACCTGAATAGGTATCCCTTAAAAAGAAGACATACAAATGGCCAAGAGATTTTGAAAAGCTGCTTAACACAACTAATCATCAGAGAAATACACAAATCAAAACAAGATATCATCTCACACCTGTTAGAATGGCTATTATTAAAAAATGAGATAAATGTCAACCAGGTGTGGAGTAAAGGAAACCCTTGTACAGTATTCATGGGAACGTAAATTAGTACAGCCATTATGGAGAACAGTATGGAGATTCCCTAACAAAATTAAAAATAGAATTACCATATGACCCAGCAATTCCACTTCAAGGAATACATTCAAATAATATCAGTATCTCAATAAGATACTTGCACTCCTATGTTCATTGCAGCATTGTTCACGATAGCCAAGATACAGAAACAAGTTAAATGTCCATCAACAGATAAATGGATAAAGAAAATGAAGTACATATATATACAATGGAATATTATTCAGCAAAATCCTGACATTTGTGATAACCTGGATAAACCTGGAGGACATTATACTAAGTAAAATCAAAGCCTGACACAGAAAGACAAATACCATGTAATCTCACTTACACATGAAATCTGAAAACATTGAATTTATGGAAACAGAGTAGAATGGTAGTGGCCAGAACCTGGGAGTAGAGAAAATGAGATGCTTGTTAAATCAAATCACCACATTGAATATATATAATCTATTTGTCAATTAAATATTTTAAGAATAAAAATATCTAGTACCAAAAAAAGAATGCAAAATGTCTCAAAAATGTTATATGAATTGCATTTTGAAGTGATAATATTTTGAATATTAAGTTAAATAAAATATATTTGAAAAATTAGCTTCACCTATTTCTTTCCATTTTTGTTAACGTAGCTACAAAAAAAATTAAAATTATGTATGTGGCTTATGAATGTGGCTCATGTATGTGGCTCACATTATACTTTGATTACACTATACAGGTTAGTGACTATACAGACTAGTCTAAGATATGTAGCAGGGTTCCAGAAAGACCCAGGTTTGGCCGGGCGCGGTGGCTCACACCTGTAATCCCAGCACTGGGAAGCCGAGGTGGGAGGAACACGAGGTCAGAAGATCGAGATCATCCTGGCTAACACAGTGAAACCCCGTCTCTACTAAAGAAAAAATACAAAAAATGAGCCAGGCGTGGTGGCGGGTGCCTGTAGTCCCAGTTACTCAGGAGGCTGAGGCAGGAGAATGGAGTGAACCCGGGAGGCAGAGCTTGCAGTGAGCCGAGATCCCACCACTGCACTCCAGCCTGGGCGACAGAGCGAGATACCATCTCAAAAAAAAAGACCTAGGTTTAATACAAATGAAGGGGCCAGCTGGCTTAGCGCAGCTTGTGTGGGAAATGTTGGGGAGTGGTTTAAGACAGAGCAAAGCACGACATTTTGATGCTGTTGATATTTTTGGCACACAATCATTTTGTGGCCTGAAAAAAAACCCAGAACATTAAATTTACAGCTTTTTAAAATTAGCTACCGGCCAGGCGCAGTGGCTCACATCTGTAATCCCAACACTCTGGAAGGCCGAGGTGGGTAGATCACCTGACGTCAGGAGTTTGAGACCAGCCTAGCCAACACAGTGAAACCCCATCTCTACTAAAAATACAAAAATTAGTTGGGTGTAATGGTGCGCACATGTAGTCCCAGCTACCTGGAAGGCTGAGGCAGGGGAATTGTTTGAACCTGGGAGGCGGAGGTTGCATGAGCTGAGATCCTGCCATTACACTCCAGCCTGGGTGACAGAGTAAGACTCTGTCTCAAAACATAAAAATAAAAATAAAATTAGTTACCAAGTAATATGTGCAACTGACATGCTCCGGAATTGTTTGGCTTCTCTCTCATATGCTCTGATCCAACCCTGTGGGCCTCAGCTTCCTTGTTTATGACCTGAATTTCTGTTGCTGTCCGCCCACTGATGGTTTGCTTGCCTCAAATTCTCGCTCTCTTGGACCATCCAGGTCACTTCAGTCAGACAGATATTTCCACAATACACATCTGTTTTCATGCTGCCACAATACACATCTGTTCTCAATGTCTAAAACCCTCCAATGGCCTCCCATTGCCTGGAGAAAAAAATCCAAACTCTTTGGCACGAGTCAGGTGCTGACGGGGCAGAGTATACACACAAAAGGTGCATGCTAGAGGTAATGTAAGGAAGGGGTTACTTATAAAAGTGCAGGCAGGTCCAGAGGAAGCAGCAGGAGATGGTGGAGCTCCAGGCACTGCTGACAGCGGAAATCCACAACCCTCTCTGGAGGAGGAGGAGCACGGTATGGGGAGGTGGGTGACCTGCTGAGAAAGCTGGGGCTGTGAGAGGGCCACTGACAGGAGCTGTGGCCTTCTGTGTAGGGGAATGAGACCACTGCCAACCTGAAGGGGTGCGGGTGCACTCTAACCAAGCCCTCTTCCCTCCCTCCGACCTCCCATTGCCTGAGCCCAACCAGGAGACAGAGGATAAGAGACCACTAAGGCAGCCCATAAGGCCAGTCTTGAAGGTACAGAGTAGATGCAGACACCTGGCATGCCCACCTGAAGCTCAGAGACCCCATTTATCACCTGCATTCCTGGCCCATAACTGCACACCCACCTCTAGCCACTCCTTGCTCTGGGTTGCCTGCCTCATTCTGGCCAAGAAATCCTCCTAAAACGCAAACCCAAGTAGAACACCATTCCCCCAAGTAGAACTCTTCAGTGGCTCTGCACTATCTACACAGCAAGTCCAGCTCTGTAGTGAAACCATAAGACTTTTTATAACCCAACTCTGCTCACGCTTGCTCACAGAAGTTTCATGAATACACATGTTTGGTTCATCACAAATGTCTAAGAGAGCCATCCTCAGCCCCTGCCTTCTCCTGGGTTCTGCTACAGAGAAGACCTAGCTGCTAAGGAGTCCAGAGATTGACTTTTGGTCATCTGTAGAACATCACAACTTAACAGCTGTGCCCTGCTGGAGCTACTGGCAGAGCTGCGCTTCCCAGAACCAGTAGAGGGCGCCATGACATAGAATGGCCACATGTTGGAGATCACATCTTGGGCTTGTGGCTGCCAGAGCCCTGAGCTCAGAATGGCACCTGCAACTTTGGGAGGCTAAGGCGGGTGGATCACCTGAGGTCAGGAAGTTGAGACCAGCCTGGCCAACATGATTGAAACCTTGTCTCTACTGAAAATAGAAAAATTAGCCAGGTGGGGTGGCTAATTTGAAAAACTTAGCTGGGTGTGGTGGTGCACGCCTGTAATCCTAGCTACTAGGAAAGCTGAAGCAGGAAAATCTCTTGAACCCGGGAAGCAGAGGTTGCAGTGAGCCAAGATCATGCCACTGCACTCCAGCCTGGATGACAGAGCAAGACTAGTCTCAAAAAAAAAAAAAAGTCTGCATGAAAAAGTTATCACAGGGAACAAAAGCAAGAAACAAAGAATGGGAACTTCCTTAAGTGTCTACAAGTGCAAAACAAGAAATAATGTACATTATGAGCTTGGTTACAACAATGTCAAGAAGCCAGTCACAAAATGGTGCAATTAACGATGAAAGGCAAAACGTTCACACAATGGCAGAATCATTCTCTTTATGAGCTGGTGTGAAAACTCTCTGCACTATGTATGAGAGCAAGAAAGCAAAAAGAAAAGATTTCATTTTCAAATAATAACACTAAGATTATTCAGTTAAAGTTTTCATTGCAAATTGATTTTTTAAAAAAGTAGCTGCTCACATATTTTTAATAGCAATAATTAGAGTCCCTAAAGAAAACTACTACAAGACATGCTAGGAGTGAAATACTCAATGAGTAAATCCAGGCTTTAAAACAAACAAATCAGAGATGATGTTTGTTTTAACCTTGTTGACATCTGTTTAATCAGAGATATGCCAGAAGCACTGCAGAAATTTGTACCCTCAGGATAGGGCTGCTATAATAGAAAGAGGTGGTGGCTTTTATACCAAGTCTGTCTGAAAGCATTGAGGTTCAGGTACTTTGAGTGATTATTAAAATTGCAGATTTGTAGTGTAAAATGTTGCTTGGACAACTGAATTCCACACCAAATGACATTAAAACATAAAATTCAGCTGCTTCCATCCAATTTGTTTTCAGTTCCTTGTGAAGATGTGGATGCAGAATACTTCACTGAAAAGAGACAGGAGAATTTCACCAAGAGTTTGCAAGCTAAAGGCAGAATTGACATGGCAGAATTGACATTTCATAACATAATACTTACCCTTACTGTTAGGAAAGCAGGAGCCTAGGAGAGCCAGATGGACACCATTTTCAAATCAAGCCCATCTTAAAACTAGCAAGACACATTCCTTGCCAGTCACGACCCATGGCCCTAAGATGTTTACAGCTAAGGAAGTGGCTTGGTAATGCCTGCAAGGACAAACTTCTACAACAACAGAAAGCCCAGATGTCCCAATACCCATAACAATAAATGCTCTCAAGATAATTACAGTTAAGCTTTGATGTACTTAAACACACTAAAATGTCAAGGATAGTTTTCTTTAAATCAATAGGAGAATAAATTTTTTCATGCTGTCAGCCCACCCACACATAGGCAAAGCTTAGTTTAGTCTTTATATAGACAATATTCCTATATAAGAAAAATTTAATGACGGCATATTCCTCCACTTGCTTTCTGTGGATGCTCTACTCTGTAATGGAATAACTTTCAATAAACTATCTCAATTCACCGCACCCTGCAGCTCACCTTGAATTCTTTCCTGTGTGAAATCCAAGGACCCTCTCTTTGGGTCTGGTTTGAGACTCCCTTTTCCAGTAACATTACTATGTTTAATAGATTCCCATCTTTTATTTTCTGTTCTGTTCCTTTCTGTTTTTCAATTGATTTTTATAACTTGTGATGGATCTCACCCTTCAGTTGGTAAAGCACTATCCTAGAATTGGGCTAAAAGAAAATGTAGATGATTGGCAGTGGGCTCTGGAAGACAGAGGCCTTCTCACCTGCTCCAGGGCCCATGGAGAGAGCTGAGCTTGAGGACTACAAGAGAAGAGTCCTTTTGGTTCATCCTGTCGCAAACTAAGCTTGGACTCCACCTGTGTGTGCTTCATGGGTTAAATAGAGGACTGACTCTTGTCCTTTTCACCTCTGTTGTTATAATGAGTTAAATCACAAAGACTGGAAGGAAAGGTGCTGCTCTATGTAAGTGTTTCCTCACGATCACTCAGCAAGGACAGCCTGCTCCATGCATACCTCTGTGCCTCATGGCCGTGTGGGTCCGGGCCCAGAGCCACAGCTGCTCACTGAGTACAGTCAAAAGGCACGGGCAGTCCCAGAGCTAGAAACAGACTATGTCCTGCAGGTCTACGTCCATTGTTCAGAGCTGTGAACTCTGAAAAAAGGTTAATCCTGAGTGACTAACTGGACCTAAATTCAAATTACAGCCAAGTGGCCTGTTGGGGTCCGCGTATTTCCTGAACAAAGGAATGAACACACAAGACAACACAAGACAAGACAAACGTGGTGGCCGCACCGAATGACACGCTCTGCTTTATTTTATACCGTCCTTTGTGGAATGTTAGCAAGTCACCAGACACATTGTTGTTTCTCTGATCCTTCCCTGACTTTCTGAATTTCCAAGATGTTTACATATAAACAAGCCCCCAGGGTCTGCTATTTGCAACTGAGGCCAGTCTTGTAGGCTCCTTTGTCCTCCCTGTTTGCAGAGGAGGAATGCCCAGCTTCGTTTGCAAGAGCGGGACTATAATGTTAATGGGGGCATGGCCTGCTCAGTTGTAAAAGCAGATAGTCCTCTACATTTCCCCTTTCCTTATTTACAAGTTTGAATTTCTTTCAAAACTATCATTACATGTTGAGCTCGCTGGGATTCGGTGTTTGTCTTTTGGCACCGTCTCCAGCAGACTGTGAAAATGACAAAAGTAAGAACAACAATCAATACATTGCTAGAAATAGAGGTCAGTAAGGTTTTTACAGGGCTCATAGGGTTCAAAGACGTCAAACTTTGTGCAATACCAGTCATCAGATCTGCACCAGTCAGCAATGGTAACTGATTGTGAAATGTTTCAGAAATGTTCTGTGTTAATTCTTGTATTTTTAGGGAAAGACTATTATGACCAATTAAAAGTCTCTGTATCTCAGTCCAATTACGTACAGTGCTGTTAAAAGGAACAGGAGTAATACAAAATTGGGTAATATTCCAATCACATTTCAACAAAGCTCGTGTATTCAACACTGTTAGCTGATCTCCCAACCAAGAAACTGCTAGTTCCAGATTATCCACTCGCTCAGTCAAATGAGCATCTATGTCTCGTTGCTGCTGCCACAACAAATGTGATTGTTCATGCCACTGTTGCACAAATTCTGCATTTTGTATACTCTGGTGTAGAGCTAGTCCAGCAACAGCAGCGGTGGAAGCAATTGCTACAAGCCCTATCACCACGGTCACGACGATTCCAACCATCCTCCAACTGCGGTGGACAAGATCTTGCATAGCCTTGTAGATTTGAGTAACCCCAGCAGATTCACTCCAAGTACGTGTTAAGTTTATAGGTAGCCAGGTTTCTTTTCTGGCTCTTAGTATATATAAATCGGAATGAGACTCATTCCAATTATTATTCCACAAAGTAGTATTTATACAACTTAAGAATGTACAATTGTTTGTACAGTTAACTACCCCTGTATTATTATCCCATTTAAAAGTTCCTGTCAACAACAAGTAAGGCTTTCTTACACATGCAACAACATATTTAAAACTATTTCGATGCAAAGATATATGGAAAGGGTTAGCAATATTAGTAGTAAGATTTAAGGACATGTTTCCCGTGAAAGTGAACATTGGTTTATCAGCAGCTAGCAACTTCCAAATATAACTTGCATTTGTGAGGTATTATCCAAATGCGGCATAGGGGGTGATAGACCACCATCATGCCAAATAATAGTTTCAATGCCATCCGCAGAAATGCTGTGATTACCTTTATGCCAACGTAGGTTGACATGACTAAATTTAGTTTGAAAATCTCCATGTACACTCCAATCTGTGATAAGGTAATTACGACCTTTTCCTTTTAATCATGGCCCACTACCTCTACACCTAGTCCACTCTAATTGGGAAACACCTCCGTTCACATTAGGGATAGGGCATAAATATAATGTAGTTGGTAGAGTTTCATTAAGTACTGCAGTATGATTATACTTAAAACTTTGAGCCACAATAATCATAGTAAAGGCAGAGATATGACTATAGTTATAGCGAACAGCCCAAGCCTCATGAGAAAGATGCAGACAATGTGGACTACTCCCAAGACATATAGGTAACCCTTCAACCCCAAATTGATATGAACTATTTACTGTGCCAGTGTCTAATTTAGGATCCTGGTTTAAAAAAGGCAATGACATCCAAGCAGTATCATTAGTAAATACTGGGACTTCTCTGTGTCCCCAGGCCACACCTTGATATAAGGGTGGAAAAGGAATATAAGCCCAGTATGTAAATTCTCCAGCCGTTACCTGACAATTTACTACGGCCAGCATAGCCAGGAATAAAGTTAGTGGGGTTTTGGGCTGCCCAGCTTGTTGAACAACCCCTTCAGCTTTCTGAGTAAGCTTTTTCAGTTGACCCCATGTCGGGGGCTCCGCACGCCCAGTCCTGAAGGTGAATGTTCTCTGAGTGCTCAGATTCAGCTCCTGAAATTCCTTGAGGAACTCTTCGGATCGGCTCCTCTTCGCCATGGCACTGTTTCAGCCGTGGAGATGGAAACCACTCATCTCCGGCACCTGTACAGACAAGAGCATAGCCTCGGCCCCATTGTGAAACTTTTCCTTTTAAATATTTCCCTTGTAATGAAGGATAATACACCGACAGATTACTGTTTTGCAGCTTTTCTAAAGGCTGTTGAAAATGTTTCACCGCTGCAGACTGCTGTAATTGGCGCTAATGGTTGAGAAAATTTAAAGTAAAAAGGGCTTTCAGAATTTAATGTATTGGAGAATCTCGCCCATTTCCCCCTTTTTTTTGTTTAACTAACTGAGTTTTGAGTGTTCTATTAGTTCTTTCAACTAAGGCCTGTCCTTGGGAATTATAAGGAATTTCTGTTGTATGTGTAATATTCCACTGATTTAAGAATTTTTGGAAAACTTTACTACAATAACCTGGTCCATTGTCAGTTTTAATTTTTTCTGGAACTCCCATTACAGCAAAACAAGATAATAAATGTTTTTTAACATGGGAAGTACTTTCTCCTGTCTGGCATGTTGCCCATATGAAATGTGAATAAGTATCAACTGTTACATGAACATATGATAATTTTCCAAATGAAGGTACATGGGGAACATCCATTTGCCATAATGCATTAGGACACAGACCTCTGGGATTAACTCCTGCCTCTTGAGTGGGCAGGTGTAGTACCTGACACTGGGTACAATGTTGTACAATATTTTTTTGCCTGTTTCCATGTGACATCAAATTTGTTTTTTAACTCTGCTGCATTTACATGAGTCAGAGCATGAAGTTCTTGTGCTTTTATGAATGCAGAGGATACCAGTAAGTTAGCTTGTTTATTTGCTTTAGTTAAAGGTCCTGGTAAATTAGTGTATGCTCGAATATGAGTAATATAAAATGGGAAATTCCTTTTTCTTACAGTTTGTTGTAACAAATTAAACAGCTGGTTTAACTGATCATCCATGCTATATTTAATTAGAACTGTCTCAACATCCCTTGTAGTCTGCACTACATATGCAGAATCTGATATAATATTAACAGGTTGATTAAAATCTTCTAACACTGTAATGACTGCAACCAGCTCTGCCCTTTGAGCTGACTGATATTGAGTTTTGATTACTCGCTCTTTTGGCCCTGTGTAAGCCACTTTTCCATTGCTGGAACCATCAGTAAATACTGTCAGAGCATTTTCTAAAGGTTCATGTCTGGTAATTTTAGGTAAAATCTAAGTAGTCAATTTTAAAAACTGGAAGATTTTTGTTTTTGGGTAATGATTATCAATAATTCCCACAAAATCAGCAAGGCCAATTTGCCATGCACCAGAATTGATAAAGGCTTGTTTAACTTGTTCCTTGGTTAAAGGAGCAACTATTTTATCTGGATCATTTCCACACAATTTTATTATTCGTAATCTTGTCTGACCAATTAATGTAGCTATTTGATCTAAGTACAATGTAAAAGTCTTAATTGTACTGTGAGGAAGGAATGACCACTCCACAGGATCAGTATTTTGAACAATGATGCCTGTTGGAGAATGTGCAGTGGCAAAAATCAAAAGTTGGAGTGGGGCTAAAGAATCTATTCTACTTATTTGCGCTGGCTGAATTTTTTCTTCCACTAATTTAATTTTTTTGTTGCCTTTGGGGTAAATATTCTTTTACTATTTAAGTCTGGATCTCCTCTTAGGATAGAGAACAAATTTGACATGGCGTAAGTAGGAATGCCTAGAGTTGGCCGAATCCAATTAATATTGCCTAGCAATTTCTGAAAGTTATTTAATGTTTTTAATGTATCTTTTTTTATTTTTATTTTTTGTGGCTTAATTTTTCTATTTTTTATCTGCATCTCTAAATAATAAGAAGGATCAGAGGTTTGGATCTTATTAGATGCTATTGTTAGTCCTGCGTTGGCAACCTCTGCTTGCAGAAATGTGTAACAGTCAATTAATTTGTCTCTTGTTTCTGCAGCATATAAAATATCATCAATATAGTGAATGATATAACAATCTGAAAATTTGTCTCTAACTGGTTGAAGGACTTGACCTACGAAAGTTTGACAAATAGTTGGACTATTAAGCATACCTTGAGGAAGAACTTTCCATTGATATCTTTGAGTATGCTGTCCATTATTATATTTGGGTCACAATCTTGGGATTGTCACAGGATAGTAAAAAAAAATCTTTAAGATCTATAACCATTAATTTCCAATTTTGTGGGATAAGAGTTGGATTAGGAAGCCCAGGTTGTAAAGTCCTCACAGGTTGAATACAAGCATTTACAGCTCTAAGATCAGTTAATAAGTGCCATTTTCCACTTTTCTTTTTAATGACAAGACAAACACAGGGGAATTCCATGTAGAAGTACCTGGTTCAATATGCCCCTCGGCCATTTGTTCCTTAACTAAATTCTTTAAAGCCTTAAGTTTTTCTTTAGATAATGGCCACTGTTCCACCCAAACAGGCTTGTGGACAGTGGCTAAGAGTTTAAAGGATTGTAGCCCATTTTGAACATCATATTTTTGGCAGCTGAAGAAATACGAGGAATGCTTAAAAAGGCACCAAATTGTTGTAAAAGATTACGGCCCCAAAAGTTAATATTAATGAGAACAATATAAAAGCACACTTTTCCTTGTTGTCCTTTAGGTCCTACACAGCTCAGGGGCTCGACACTTTGGTAGACTATAGAAGCAGTACCTAGGCTGGATACAGTAACCGATACTTGTTTCCTTTTCCAATGATCAGGCCATTGAGCCAAGCATATAATAGATACATCCGCTCCTGTGTTGACTAATCCCTCAAAAAGTATCCCATTAATTTGCAATGAACATAAAGGTTTTTGATCAGAAACTAAAGTTTCCCAGAAAACAGTTTTCCCAGTACTACCGAAACCTCTTGTCGAGACACATCTCCAGATAAGAAAAGGAAAAAAAAAGCAATAAAAGCAATTGTGCAATACGTTCCCCTGCCTCTAAGTGCATAAATTGAGACTTCTACCATAATAAGGATTTCAACAGTAAAATCAGGATCAATAATTCCTGGGACCACCATTAATCCTCGCATAGCACTTCTGCTTCAACCTAACAAAAGTCCTACATGTCCCTTTGGTAAAGGACCACACACTCCAGTAGCTAACTGATATATTCCTCCATTAGGAGACAGAGTATAAGGCTGAGTAATAGCTAAGTCAGCAGCAGCGCTTTGCTTAGTTGCTGCAAAAAGCTGAGAAACTGGGGTAAGGTGTGATGCTCTTAAGGAGGACTTGAAGTCACTCCTTGATGTTGTAAACCATTGCTTACAGGGTATTGTGGTAGGCCTGCATTGTAATTGTTGGGGCCCCAAGCCTGCGGGCCCCGACTCCCGTTTCCCGGAAGGGGCGACAACAAGTTTCCACCCTTATCAGTTTTAGAACGACATTCATTTGTCCGATGTTGACCTTTCCCACATCGTTTGCATACCTCAGAAGGTAACCTTTTTTCTTTTGAGGCAGAAAAGCCTAGTTTCTTCCTGCATTCCTTTTTAAAATGACCAGGTTTTCCACAATGATAACATACACCTTGTTTAGAACTGCCTCTTAAAGCCTTAGAAACTGCCCCAGCAAACAATTGAGCATTATAAATGGCCCCTCCAACACCTGCACAAGCCCTAATGTATTCATCTATATCAGCTCCACCGGCCTTTAGAGGACGCAGCAATTTTTGACACTCAGGATTAGCATTCTCAAAAGCCAGAGTATCCAAAAGAATTTTAGCAGCAGGGCCTGAACCTACAGTCTTTAATACAGCATCTTGAAGACAGGCTACAAAATCTGGATACAGCTCAGTGGCTCCTTGTAAGATCTTTACAAAAGATAAAGAAGTTTTACCCGCTATTTCAACCTTAGTCCACGCTTTTATAAACAAGGCTTTAATCTGAGTGAAAGCAATATCATCTAGGCCTGCCTGAGCATTAAGAGTGGCGTATTGTCCTGAACCCGTAAGCTCCTCTTCAGTAGGTCCTGGGGGATTTCGGGTAGCATTTTTTCTAGCTTGTACTCTTGCTTCCTCCCACCACCAACTTTTTAATTGAAGCCATTGCGAACGATCAAGGACAGCCTGTCCCAACATTTCCCAGTCAATAGGAATCATCATATGTTCTGAAGAGAAGGAATCGAGAAGGCCAAGAACAAACAGTGACTGAGGTCCATAATTAGAAATTGCAGCTTTCATTTCTTTCAAAAATTTAAATTGTAGGGCTGTAAAAGTCACATTCTGGCCACCGTTTGGGAACTGAGCATTGGGGCCGAAAGCAGCCCGTGTTATTGGGAATCATTTTAATTCCTTGAAATCATCCTTTTCCTTCGATTCCTTCTTTTCTCCTACAGGAGGAAAAGGCACAGAGAAAACCTGACCTGACATAGGCAAAGAGGTTGGAGGTGGAAGCAAAGGGAAATCTTTTTCAAGGTAACAGGGAAGGCTCGTGGTGGAGAGATAGCAGAAACAGGAGCAGCGGCACCTAGCAATCAATTTTAACAACTGTTGTAACATCTCTAAAATACGCTGCAAATCAGAATTTCCTTCAGATGAAGGAGGCATTAGCTCTTCTTCCAATTCCTTGTCCTCAGCAACCAGGGCGTAAATATGTTTCTCTCTAGGATCATTCCTCTCTAAAGCTTCAGATGCCTCACCTCCTGTGGCAGTATCGCCACGCTCTGAGTCAGTTTCAAATAACTCTAATGCCTGAGTAATGGAACTACACAAAGTCCACAAAGTCAGAGGCATCATTTGCCCTCGCTGATGAGCTCGACGCAAGACTTTAACCACTTGTAACCATTCCTTTCGATTTAATTGCACTTTGGTTTGATATTGAAACCAATAACAATTTTGTTCAACATGGGCAAACAATCGCTTCAAAGTCTTATGTTCCTTAATTAACTTCTACTCCTATAGACATCAACAGTCCCTGGAGTAACCGCAAATATTCCAAGGCCAGAGAGGTGGAATTCCCCATAATTTTCCCGTGGGTCCCCCTTCTTATTTATTTACCTGCCTGCAGTCTTCCCGCGCCTGCCAGGGGTGTTCCCCCTCCGGTTCCTTGCTCTCGTGGAGCCACGGACCCTGCTCGCTGTGCCAGATGTTGGGATCCGTGTGTTTCCTAAACAAAGGAATGAACACACAAGACAACACAAGACGAGACAAATGTGGCGGCCGCCCCGAACGACACGCTCTGCTTTATTTTATACCGTCCTTTGTGGAATGTTAGCAAGTCACCAGACACATTGTTGTTTTTCTGATCTTTCCCTGACTTTCTGAATTTCCAAGATGTTTACATATAAACAAGCCCCCAGGGTCTGCTATTTGCAACTGAGGCCAGTCTTGTAGGCTCCTTTGTCCTCCCTGTTTGCAGAGGAGGAATGCCCAGCTTCGTTTGCAAGAGCGGGACTATAATGTTAATGGGGGAATGGCCTGCTCAGTTGTAAAAGCAGACAGTCCTCTACAGTGGCCATTTTCTGACTAGAGGTCATACATGTATTTGGAGTTCCCAGAAAACCCTGCACGGACCAATCTGAATTCAGCAAGTGTAAACAAATCAGAACTAAGCAAGTTTGCATCCTTCATTCGCATGAATGGAACCCGGGCGGAAACTTTCTCTCTAAAAGACAAACTCTCCCTTTGTTATTTGGAGCACACACATCTTCATTTTACACTGAAGGTTGTCTCTCCCTGGTCTGCAAACTGTTCTCTGGAATAAAGTCCCCTTTCCCTAAATTCCTTTTCAGATAACTTTAGTTCACAAAGCTCACAAATGCTCATGTGACTCATGCTGTGGCTTAGCAGGCAGAGTCTGCCATTGTTCCTAGCATGGTACCGGTAGTGGCCATACCACAAAATACCCACAGAACGCATCAGATCATGGAACAGTGCCATTCTAACAAAATGCCTCAACACCTCAACCAAAGGAGAGGTCACCTCCTCCCAGACTTACCTATGAACATAGGTGTGCAGATGCACCTGTCATTACCTTTTCCCCCAGAGGAAGCATCACCCAGGCCACTCTCATCCTGTGCCTTTCTATAGGTTGTGACAGCTCTGCTGAGTAGCTGCAGGGACATTTTGATCTGGGAAAAGTGGAGTAGAACCCTTTCAGATATAAAGAGACTGAGAATCAAAGTGGCTGGAATTCTCTTAGGTCAGCATTGTGTTGAGAGTTACCCTGTGTGTTCAATAAAACAACCACTGACTTGTCCTCAGCTTCCACTGCCAACATCTATGTTCATAAGAGGCACTTAAGAAGCCGATTGGCCAAATCTACAGTAATGGGGGATAAGACCAAAGGTTAGAGACACAGCCCTTGGAAATTATTCTGTAACAGCAATCCGCTGGGCCCAGCTGGGGCCATGTAGACAGGAAGGAAGGGACGCACCGGTCCACACACCCACAGGCGCTCACAATCTCTCACAAAGGCCAGAATTGCTACTTTCAAAAGGATGTCACACAAGCTAGAAAAATGAAATACTAAGACAACAACTCACCCCCCAAAAAAGTTTCAACTTCCAATATAATAAAAGCCTTGTCCTGTGCCTACTCTTTAATCTGGAATCCTCTTTAGAAGTTATACTCTAAAGACATATTCGCCTCACTGCTGAGCTTATAGGGTACGCCTAATGTCCCTTCAATGAACTGCAGCACGTCCACATATAACCCACATAGAAGCTGTCCTCTTTCCTCACCTTCGAGCTTCCCATGCCAAAGAGGGACCTCTTGGACCCAAATATGTCTTAGCAATATAGAAGATGCTGGAGACTTGTAGGAGAAGTGAAGAGGGTTTACAGCGTAGCCCTACAGAAAACAACTTATGACCCTGTCACTCACTTGTCCCTTTTTTCCATGCCTCAATCTAGTCAGGAAACCACTAGATCCTAGATGGCTTCTTCTCCTTTTCCCCTCCTTTCTCTTCTCCTCTCCCTCCCTTGTTTCTCCTTCCTCCATCCCCCACTCCTTACTTCCAACCAAAACTTGACTAGCTCCAGTCTCATCCCTCCTTATTGAAAACTATTTTACTCATCCCTCTTCCCCCACTGCTGCCCAATCTTTATTCCTTACCCATATCAGACTTCACCAAAACAAAGGCCAGGATAATAAACAGGACAAACTCTCTTTCAAAAAACATTTTAATGACCATATTTTGTGATTGTGTTACAATTTGAGGAGTCCGGATCCCCAGGCAAGACTAACAAGAAGTTCTCCTAACAAAGATGGGTCTCCCCTTACTAAAAACCCCTGTAATGGCTGAAAAGAGCATGAGGCTTTCTGTGCATCTTTACACATTCAATAGAACAAAATGCAGCAGTTAAAAACAATCTGTAGAAGGCTATCTTGTGACAGAAAGGCATTGGAGATATACTGTTAGTGACAAAAATAGGTTATAAATGAATTTTTCCATGCATGCCTCTATAGTTATAAATACACACACACACACGCAAAGACAGGAAGGACAGACATTAAATGTTCATAGTGCTTAAGATATTGCATAGTATAATAGTTAGGACTATGGCCCTGGAGACAGAAAACTACAGCCTCTCTCCCACTTATCAGCCATGGGACCTTGGGCAATTTAGCCTCAAAGCCCCTGTTCCTTTATCTATGTGCTAGGGTTGTTATAAGAGTTAAGTGCAATACACAGAGAGCAAGAGAGAGAGTACCTAACATGTACTATGTGCTCAGTAAATGTGCATCACAGTACTCATTGTTACATATATTCCTAACTGCTTTATACATTTTTCCCTGTCCTCTAAGTTCCCTCCCCTCACCCCCACCCCTCAACAGGCCCTGGTGTGTGTTGTTGCCCTCTCTGTGTCCATGTTGAACAAAATTTTAATAGCACTACACCAACCAGCTTTAAAATCAGGACAAAAATATTCGAATTGGATGCTGCACCTTTTTAAGGAAGTTAACATTCATGCTTTTTTTATCTTAAAGCATGCTCACGAATCAGCAACACCAACAGGAAAAATAAAGCACTGTCTATGACGATCATTTTAGCTTGTTTGCTGAACCAAACAGGTTTACATCAATGAGAATATATTTAATTACTATCAAATAGCAGCTTTAATACCAGTCAAGTCATAGATTGAAAATAAAAACAAACTTATATCTTGGAAATTAATCTTTAGGAGTTTTGAAACCTTTCTGAAAAAGCTATGTGGCTTTTTGTACCTTCAGAAAAATCCAAGCAATATTCTTGGTCAGAAAACATTGATTAATGTAGAAAATGAATCAACTCACTGATAAGACACTAAAAAGAAAGGTGTACCAAAATAATCTCATTTTGAGTCTTGGTTATTTCGCTGAGCTAACACATACTGTGTGTTTTCAGTACCAGTTAAACCTTGTGTCTGTGAGTGTACTATTGGTCAGATAATGTTGTTACTCTGGAAGAATTCATGACATACAAAGACAAATGCTTGCCCCTAGCACATTCTCAGCTTCAACTGCTACAGACTGTCACTGAAAAAAATGTATTGGTCAGTCTGAGCCATGTCAAGTTAACTATGGAAGTAGCAAATCCACACCACAAACTGTGCTAGCACTTTCTTTTCAGGTCTAACTCCAAAATAGGTACAGCCTGGAAGCCAATACCCCAATATGTGAAAAGTGGTGGAACTTGGCTACCAGGAAGGTGTGGTTGTACAGTACGTTCTCATGGCCCATACCAGGTTCCCACGGAGAGCTGCACAGTCAGCCCTGCAGCATTCACAACAGTGCATTGACAAGATTCCGATGCAGCTCAGCACCCATGTGTCTGATGAGCATACTGTGGAGCCTGCTGGGAGGTAACTGAGTATCCCATGCTGCTCTTCAGCTGGGATGTGCTTGGTCCAGGGTTGGGATATAGGCAGCATGTGTGTTGGAACGCTGATAGTCTGAGGCCATGAAAAGTCCACCTGAGGTACTGGTAGGAAGAACAAGCCTCACTTTCTTCTGTGTGTCTTGATTCCTGGGTGGCCAGTTCCATTCGTGTGGTTATTCCCCTGCTGGTGGTGGTGGTTCCTTTTGTCTCCTTTGTCATCAGGTTCTTCTTCCATTAAAAATTCTGATTTGGGGTAAGGGATTTGATAACTGGCAAAAATGTCTGATGTAGGAAGTGGGTCTTCTAAGAAATGGGGAATTTGTTCTGAGGTAATTCACTTTATTGGGTCCATGGTAAGAAACTTCTAAAGCAAGTGGAATGCTTTACTATCTGGTTTAACTTTGTGTTTTTCCATATATTTGATAAGGCTGCAGTTTAGTATACTTATTTCTTCTGAAATATTTCATTAATGTTGAATGTTCAGGCATCTTTTTTACATCTTCCCAATCTTTATTTGCAGGAAATCCCATTACATTGAGTATTCTGTCCAGCCAGTCATGGTGACAAGGATTACTAGTTTTGATGTCCTCTTGTCGACCGTGAAATACTGGTTTTGACATTAGTAATTCTTCAAACATACACCCTATAGCCCAAATATCAATAGCTTTGGTATAATGCCTTACTCAAAGAAGTAATTCAGGGGTTCAGTACCAGAGTGTAACAATCACTGGATCCAAATCTGCTAATGTAAGCTAGTATAATTCTTTAAAATGTTTTGCATTATCCATTTATAATCAATTTTATTAGACCAAAAACACACTTATGTTTCTTTTCAAGGCAGCCTTTCTCTACCATGTGTGAGGCTTCCATGGGACCAGCCCTAGAAGTTTCTTAAAGGACCTATAAAACATGCCCTTAAATCGTTCTGAGTTCTTACAATTTCCCACATTACTTCAGGTGAGTTTTGCTAAACTTCCCACCACTACATACCAAGCATCATTTTTTCCTCTAGCTTCCCATACTATTTTCCTCACCATCCTTCAACCCTCCCTAACAGTTTCCTTGAGGCCTGCCAAGTTCCCCCTGCCACTCAGACCCAAAGCCAAAGTCACATGTCTTAAGCTTTCATTGCTGTAGCAGCTCACTCCAGTACCAAATTCTGTTCCAGTAATCTGGAACACATCAGCCCAAAGCCTAATGGATTATTTTGCTCATAATTCTGCAATTTGAGCAGGGCTAAACTGAGACGGTTTACTCTGTTCCACATTGCTCAACTGGGGCTGGAGGATGCAGTCCTAAGTGGTTCACTCACCTGGTGACAAGTTGCTACTAGTTGTCAGCTAGGAGTGCAGCCAGGGCTGTATGCAAGACCCCAGTTTATCACCGTGTGGGCCTCTTAATGGGGCAGCTTAGAATTTCTCACTGTATGATGGCTGGGTGTCAAGAACAAGTATTCCAAGGGACAGAAAGTATTAATAAAAGCTGCAGTTCCTTAAGACTGAAAGAGACTGGAAATGGTTACAACATCATTTCCACTGCATTCTATTGGTCAAGCGATCACAGAGCCACCCCAGAGTCAAGTGGACCAAAGAACCACACGAATGGAACTGGCCACCCAGGGAATCAAGACAGCAGTCACACACAGGGACCCCCATTGAAGAAAGTGAAGCTTGTTCCTCCTACCACTACAGCAGGTGGACTTTTCATGGCCTCAGACTATCAGCATTCCCATATCCCATGCCTATATCCCAACCCTGGACCAAAGAATTTGCAGTCATCTTTAATCTGTCCCATCAATGAAGCTATTAGCTGACTGCTTATTGCTATCATAATTTCATATCTATCCACTCCCATTTTATTATCCCCAATGATGCAAGAGTCTCAGGTATCATTGTGCTAGAAGACACACCAGAACTCCAGGCATCCACTCACAGCTGTCAACACTGTACATCCCTGAACCAGGTTTGTGGTCCTCACCCTCAGATTACTGAAATACCTCTCTGGGCTGTGGCATCAGTAACTTTGGCCTTTCCCATCCTCTAGCCCAAGCCTAAATTGTCTTCCTTAGCTGTGAACCTGCATGGCTGGGGAGATGAAATAGCATCATTGACTTGGCCAGGCTGTGTTTTCAACTGGAAGGATCTCCTCCTAATAGCTTTTCTAACTTTCCAAATTTTATCCTCAATACCTACTCTGACCAACTTGCTCCAAGGTACAAGAGTAGACTTTTTCTCCCAGGAGGGCTTGCACCAGAAGTCAATGAGTTAATAATGACGTAGACAGAGGGAGAAAATGGAGCATGAGAGTATAACACCTTGGCGCATTGTGGTAAGGTACCACTGGTATCATTTGTTCCTCTATTCCAAGGGCTGGGATGACTGATATTAAAGGCAAATAGAGAATTTGTCTTAGGAAAGTGTTTTTGGAACCCGCTGCTTTGGACTAACTTTGCTCGATGGAGATTGATGCCAAATGTCTGAATATAGCATCTCTTTAGGCAGACTTGTGGGCATCACTTGAGTGCATACCATCTGAAGGTCTGTTGTGAATTTCATCAGCCTTGTGACCAATTATGTTTGTGACTGAGTGTCAGTCACCTAGATGTCTCCAAGTCCTGCAGGCTTGGGATCATCCTGCTTGTATTTTTTTTTTTTTTTTCTTTTTTGAGACACTGTCTCACTCTGTCACCAGGCTGAAGTGCAGTGGCACGATCTTGGCTCATTGCAACCTCTGCCTCCCAGGTTCAAGCGATTCTCCTGCCTCAGCCTCCTGAGTAGCCAGGACTACAGGCACGCACCACCACACCCAGCTAATTTTTGTATTTTTAGTAGAGACAGGGTTTCACCATGTTGCCCAGAACAGTCTTGATCTCTTGACCTTGTGATCCGCCCACCTCAATCTCTCAAAGTGCTGGGATTACAGGCATGAGCCACCAGGCCCAGCCCCTGTTTGTAATTTTTAAGTAGAATTTACTTGAACCCCCATCCAACATATGGTGGAAAACCCAGTTTGCTCCACCCTATTTCCTAACACCTGAGGAGTACCTCTTGTGTCGCTAATTTCTTTTCTCTCCTGACTTCTCTCTCATGGCTCACATATTTCAATTGTTTCCTGTGTTGGTGCCAAACTGACCCAGAACTCCCCCCAACACATACACACACACAAAACACTATCACAAAACATTTGTATCAGTCTAGTAATTCCTCAAACCTGGCTTTAGAAACACCTGGAGGACTTTTAAACATCCTGATGCCAAGCCTGCTCCCTGGATATTTCAATGTCAGCTATGCCTGAGAACCTGTCAACTAGCCCAGTGCTTCTCAAATGCCAGCATGTGTGAGAATCACCTGGGGAACTTGTTAAAATGCAGGTTCTGTTTCTGGGCCCTGGGTGGGGCTCTAGATTCTGCATCTCTAACAAGTTCTCAAGTGATGCTGATGCCGCTGATCCCCAGACCACACTTTACTAGCAAGGAGCTAGCAGATATGAGGGATGACATGGGCCCAGCAAACAGTTACAACCAGACATCAGACACATCAGTGACACCGCATCAGGAACTTCTTAGAGGCCATCCTGCTCCCTCAGTTCCAGCTCCAGGGCCCCCTCTCACTTCTCATTTCCCTCGACTTCTACCTATTCCCAGGCCCTTGTCTTTCTAGGGATGCCATGGCCACTATATATTTATTTATTTATTTAATTAATTTTTGAGAAAGGATCTCTTTCTGTCACCTGGGCTGGAGTGCAGTGGCACAGTCATGGCTCACTGTAGCATTACCTCCTGGGTTCAAGTGATCCTCCTACGTCAGCCTGCCAGGTAGCTGGGACTGCAGGTACATGCCACCACATGAGATTAATTTTTTTTTTTTTTTTTTTCTGTAGAGGTCTTATTGTTTCCCAGGCTGATCTCAAACACCTGGCCTCAAGCAGTCCTCCCACTTCAGCCTTCCACAGCACTAGGATTACAGATACGAGTCACTACACCCTGCTAGGCTGCCGTGTCTTTATTGGGCAGCTCAATCTAGTTCTGTCTCCAAACATATCCTGGTCCCACTCTAAGAGCTGTCTTGCCACACCTAAACGCACCATCGAAAGGATTTGCCAACCCCAAGGCAATACTGTGCCCAAGGAATGCTACCTCTAGCTTCTAAAGCAGAGGTTCCCAAACTCTCTCAGTTCATGGTATCCTTAGTGTGCCAGGAATTTCCTCACAGAGTACTTTAAGCCAAAAGAAACACCTGACAGTTCTGTTTCTCCCTCTCTCTCTCTCTCTCTTTTTTTTTTTTTTTTTTTTTTTTTTTTTTTTTGGAGCCTCTCTCTGTCACCCAGGCTGGAGTGCAGTGGCATGATTTTGGCTCACTGCAACCTCCACCTCCCAGGTTCAAGCAATTCTCCTGCCTCAGTCTCCTGAATAGCTGGGATTACAGGTGCATGCCACCATGCCCGGCTAATTTTTGTGTTTTTAGTAGAGACAGGTTTCCACTATGTTGGTCAGGCTGGTCTCGAACTCCTGACCTCGTGTTCTGCCTACCTCGGCCTCCCAAAGTGCTGGGATTATAGGCGTGAGCCTCCACGCCTGGCCAGTTCTGCTTCTTAAGTAATTGCGTTGAAACAATTTAATGGCAATGGTTTTCATGGGCCTGACAGATGTTACTGTGTTTTCCTCAAAATATTTAAATATCCCATGACACCTTATGAGTGTGTTGAGGTGCCCCTACAGTCCACACTTTGGGAACCACAATTCAAAACTAATAGTTGGTATATATGTCACCTCCAAATGCCCTAGCAAGGTAATAGAAACCCATAGTGATGATTGTATGTAATGCAAATGGGGGACTGAATCTGACGGGAGAGGAGGAGATTTCAGAGAGGTGCTGTCCCACTCTTAACACCAGCTGGATCTGGCACAAACAGGCCAACATTACTCTCTGTTGTAGCCAAGAGAGTCGCTTTCTAGATTCATCTCCCAGTGGAAGTTCCAAAGGGTTCTGGGATTAGAATAGTATACGAGAGAAAGTAAGGGCAGAAAGATAGTTTGTCTCCTGGTAAAAAAAACTTGTAAACATGACTCGTCTAATATCCGAAAATCTAGGAGGAAAGCTTAACTATTATCAGATTGCTGTGACACCTGATGGTGCAAACTTTCCAGTTAGGAGTCCAACCCTATGATACAGTGATTCTCAACCTTGGCCGCACAATAAAATCACCTGGAGAGTTTTCAAAAAATACAAATGGCTGGGCTCCCACCCAGACCAGTTAGTTGAGTCAGTCTCCGAAGGCAAGATCCAGAGATCTATCTTTATTTTTTATTTATTTATTTATTTGAGACAGGATCTTGCTCTGTCACCCAGGCTGGAGTGCAGTGGCACAATCTCGGTTCACTGTAGCCTCAGCTTCCTGGGCTCAAACAATCCTCCCATCTCAGCCTCCTAAGTAGTGGGGACTACAAGCATGCACCATACCCAGGTATTTTTTTTTTTCTTTATAGAGACAGGGTCTCACCATGTTGCCCAGGCTGGTCTCAAACTTTCAAACTCCTGGGCTCAAGAGATCCTCCTGCCTCAGCCTCTAAAGTGCTGGGATTACAGGTGTAAGCCACTGCACCCAGTCTAAAAGTTTTAAAATTTGACGAGGTCCAATTTACCTATATTTTGTTGTTCTTGCTTGTGCTTTTAGTATCATCTAAGAATCAACCACCAAATCCAAGGTCATAAAGATATATGCTTGTTTTCTTCTAAGAATATTATAGTTTTAGCTCTTACATTTAAGTGCTTGAGTCATTTTGAGTTAATTTCTGTATATGGCGTGAGATAAGGGCCCAGTTGCATTCCTTCACATGTGGTTATCTAGCACCATTTGTTGAAAATGTGATTCTTTCCCTCATTGAATGGTCTTGGCACCTTTGCTGAAAATCAGTTGATCATAGATGTACGAGATTATTTCTGGACTCTCAATTCTATTCCATGTATTTACATCTCTCCTTATGAGGTAGGGAGTGGGACTTGACTCTGGAGGCAAGACTGGGACAATGGACCAAATTGAGGACTAACTGAAACAGGACTTGGGTGGAAGGAGCTTTTCATAAGACATACCCACCAGTTCACCATGTCAGTTTACTGTTCCCATGGCAACACCAGGACATTAACCCCCCTTCCACGGCAATGACTCAATGACCGAAAAGTTATTATCAATTCCCTAGAAATTTCTGCATAAATTGCCCCTTAATCTGCATGTGTTAAAAGTGGATATAAATGACTGCAAAACTGCCCTGACTTCAGGAGTTCGAGACCAACCTGGCCAACACAGTGAACTCTCGTCTCCACCAAAAATACAAAAAATTAGCTAGGCATGGTGGTGTAGTTACTTTTAAAGCCCCACACTAGGCCCTTTGAAAAATATGGAGTGTGTCAGAAATTAATCCTATACAATGATGTGACAACTGCAATACAAGATACTGCAGCATAGCTGACCTCACCAAAGCACAGGCAGGGGCAGCTCAAAGAGGAAAATGTCACTTCCAGCAAGGGATTGAGGGAGGCCTTTAGGGAGGAAGTGGCATATAAGCCAGATTTACAGGATGGGGAGGATATAGAGAGTAGATGACAGAGAAGAGAGTGAAAGCTGGGAATCCCAGCTAAAGGTATCAGTTTTATGGAATGAGTAGGGGACAATACTGCGTGTGTTTATGTTTATGTATGTATATAATTACATAGTATAATTGCTAATTGACAAAGTAATCTATCACATTTTACATTACCAGATTTTACATCTGTTGTTCTAAATAGACTCAGTCATCAGCCCTGTGTGTGGGCTCTTACCCACCCCCATGCACACCTGAGCTCAGATACTGATGGATGGATCATCTGCCTATCAGAGGCGGCGATAGGGACAAGTTCTCAATTTAGAGTTCCTCCTTCTAGGCACAGCTAACGCAGCTGAATGCCTAATTCCACCCATATTCAGGTGAATCCATGGCCACAGCTGCAGCAGGTCCTGCCCACTAAGAAAGCCTCCACAAGAGGAGGCACACCCCTCTGACTGTCCCTAAGCTCCTGCCATCTTCACCCCATGAAGCTTCTGCTTCTGGGTGCTTCCTGCCTTGCCATGTCATCCCCACCCTTGCACTGTCCTCACCATTGGTACAGCTGATGCCCGAGGCAACAAAGATCCATGACACCCTGGGCATTGCTGATGGCCTGGGCTCCCCAGTGAGAAGGCACAGAAAAGAGGGTTATCAATACTGCTACTAATAATGATAATGAACTTTCAGTTGATATTGTCAACACTGCTACTACAAATGATAATAATGAACTTTCACTGAATCCCTCTTTACTCCTCCTGTCAACCCTATGTAAAATAGGTTTTCTTATTCTCCCATTTTACCGGTGGGTGAAATGAGGTTGGAAATTTACTAACTTGTTGAGCTTTCAAAGACACCTACATGTTCCTGGCCATGTCTACGCCTCGTGATCACACCAGGGGAGACAGGAAATCAAGGCTTTGTTGTCCAACTCTGTAGGAGAAGATTTAATCATCATGGGTGAAGAGCGGGAGAAAGAAATTGCAAGCCATAAGAGCTGGAAGGCGCTCCAAGCACCATTGTCCAAGGGTTAGGTGTGGCCAGGATGCAGTGCAGAGTTTTCCTGGTTAAAGACTGCTTCCTCTCAAAGGATCTCAACCTCACTGGCTCCTGCTCACTGTACCCACCTGAAAGGGGCAAGCTTGCTGGGTGCTTCCTTCCAAAGCTTCACTTCCTTCTGCTTTTGTAGAAGGGGTTGTTGTATTATACTGTTGCTACAATGTCAATGTGGATAAGTATGAAAAACAAAATACCTAATGGAAACGATACATACAGTATGTACTAAACATTTTTAAGGCATAGTTATAAACTTCTTAGAACATACAGAACAAAATTATATGCTCTTCATAAATATCTACATATAAATATAAGAGCAACATCTGTTCATTTTCTCCTATTATGTTTATATGTAGATTTCCTGGTTGGATACACCCCCGGTCATGCCTGGGCACTGCTTCTCCATCTACAACTGGGGTTGGCCTGACTGATATCTGTCTCCCTGGAGGTTATGGTCTGCACCTGGGTCTGCTCAGCCTTTCACCCTCATTGCCTGACACAGAGTAAACTGCAGAGGGCTCAGCACTCTAGCCCACACTGTCCCACTGCATGTAAATAAGCCTCTCCCAGCTGCTGTCTTCACTGGGTGCCTCACTGCTGGGGACAGTGCACAGCCACCAGATGTGCCACACGATGGAATTTTTCCATGGTTCAGACCAATATCATCTGGAGTAGGACATCTCCTATCATATGTGTTTAAGCCTAGACTTAAAGCTAGTACAGCGGGCTGCCAATGTCCAGTCACCCGGTGTGGACTAGTCACCCAGAAATGGCTCTCAGGCTGAAAAACATGTTACCATTTTCTAATGAAATGTATGGGGAGGAGGCAGTGTTTCTTCAAAGGGTGAACAAGAAAGAACTGCTTGCATCAGAATTACTTGGGAGGTTTTTTTTTTTTTTTTTTTTGTTGTTTTTTTTTTTTTTTTTTTAAGGCAGCTAAATCCCTGAGCTACATCCCAAAACAGTTAAACAAGAATGTCAGGTTGTACAATCTCTCTTTTTAGGAAGCTCCCTCAAGTGAGTCTTATAGCACAGTAGTGTTTTAGCACCTCAGGGGCAGTGCAAAGAACTCTGGACTAGGAGTCACAACACCTGAAAGTCTGCCACTGAAAAGCCACATGACTGTAGTAAAGTTACTTGATGTCTCTACGTCTGTTTCCTCACCTACAAAATGGGCACACAAATTCTCCCTCAATTGGTGATTGTCAATCACCCAATGCATGTGTAAATTCCCTCACGGACCAGAAATCACCAGGACCATGACAACGTACTGAACAGTCCCCTCTGCTGTCCCTGCCCCCTTGGTGCAACTGACCTCTGATCCTGTCCTGAGCCCCTGCATGGAGCCTCTCTGATAAAGCACCTTCTGCCAGGGACTGCAGGCAAGGAACAAGGGGGTGTCCAGAGGCTCCAAGTCTCCTGATTAGTTGTACTTTAGAATGCATTTTGCTATGGAAAATTGCCAAGGAAAGGTGGGCTAAGTAAAAAATAACGATGATAACATGTTTTTGCAGTAAAATATTGATTAGGTTTTTGGGTGAGAGGTGGAAACCCCAACTATCATGCATTTCAGCCCTCTGGTGGAAACTGTGCTTCAGGCTCTAAATTTCAGGCTCTAGACTGACTCAGGGATGAATGTTTGGAAGCTGAAGACAATCTGTGGTCTCTTCTCCTGTAGAGCAGGAGTCAGCACTTTTCATAGAGTGCCAGATTCTATAGATCCTGCCACATGCTCTGTTGTTACAGTACAAAGAAGGCTATAGACAGCATGGCTGTGTTGGCAAATACACAAAACAGGCAGCAAGCTGTATTTGGCCTTTAGGCTGCAGTCTGCCAACACCTGCACTAACACAAGGAGCTTAAAGGTGGCGGTGGTGGTGTGCTGGAGTTAACTTATATCAGCTTGCAATAGCCAATTGTTAATATCTCTTCCAAACCCTGTGTCTGTGCCTTCATGTTGGTAGTTTGAAATTGGCCATATTTGGAGTAGTTATGCCATGGAAATTGGCAAAAGCTGTATACCCACCTTCACCAGCCCCCCTGAGAACCAGCTGATCATATCACTAGGCATGTGTCCACCAGGATGAGATTGAGGGCTGGGGTTGGTTGAGCTAGACAGTGCATGGGAATGTGGGAGAAAATATTAGATGTCAGTTCCTATTTTATTTAGTCCTTGTAAATTTTTAAATTCTGTGTAAGTTTCATAATGTTCCAATGCCCACATTTCAAGACATGTTCTAGACTTTGTTTAATTGATTAGGATAACTGGGATCCAAAAAATGTTTGGAGTCTACCACTCCTAAAGCTATTTATTATATCCTATGCTGGATAGCTCATTCACGAACAGAGTGCTGAGTGAATAAGGTCTTCTCTTTCTACTCCCAAGACAGCCTTCCTCTTGTCCCCACCTGCCTCACTCGGCCCCAGGACCTCGGATGGGGTAAGAGGAGTGATCAGCTGTGAAAGGAGCCTCTGGTTGGAATGTTTCCTATGGGAGTTTCTGCCACAGATTAAATGTCCTGAGATCACCTTTTGAGAGACATTAAATTTCATGAGATGAACAGTTATCACGTTGGGTATTATGAGTTGAATTATGTCTCCCAAAAAGATATGTTGAGGTCCTACCCCCCAGTAGCTGTGAAGGTGACCTTACTTGGAAATAAGGTCTTTACAGATACAGATCAACTTCAGATGAAGTCATTCGAGCGAGCCCTAATTCAGGATGACTCTGTCCTTATAGGACAATCTGGACACAGAAACACAGAGAGAAGATAGCCATGTGAAGATGGGGGCAGAGACTGGAGTTTTGCTGCCACCAGCCGAGGAACTCTGGAGCTACCACAAACTGAAGGGAGGCTTGGGACAGATTCTCTCTCAGAGCTCTCAGAATGAACCAACACCTGGAGTTCAGACTTTGGCCTCCTGAGCCAGGAGACAATAAATTTCTGTTGTTTTAAGCCACCCAGTTTATGGTTCTTTATGGGAGCCCTAACAAACCAATACTTTGGGATTCTCAGGTGTAAGGCATAAGGGCCAAAACTTTTTCACTAAACATAAAGATCCATGATTACAATTACAGTTAGGAAAATGAAATTCAAAACCACCTGAGTTTATTTATACACTTTTTCCAAAATGCATCTACTTTGCAGGGGAAGTCATACTACTATAGAAATAAGGAGAAGACCATCATTTAAATAGGAGCCTTCCTTTCCTTTCTCCCCCCCCCTCTTTTTTTTTTTTTTTTTTTTTTTTTTTTTTCCTTTCTTCATTTATAAAAATCTTAGGGAGTTCCTACAAGTGCCAAGCGCTGCAGTGGGTTCTTGGCATACATCACAGAGCAAAGCACTTGTGGGACTTACATGCTAGTGGGAGACACAAACAATAAATGTAAGAAGCAAACTATATAGCATGTTACAGTGAGAACAATAAGACTGGGTAAAGGGGAGTCGGTAGTGCTGGGGTGAGAAAAGTTTCCAGCATTCAATGGCATAGCACACACATATGTGATCACCACAACCATGCCTTTCGTGAAGTCAACAGTACACAGGGCCTTGTGCTTCAGTAAGGTGTTGATGCATTTGCTACCTTGGTGGAACCTCACAGGAAGCATGAGTGACCCATGCCAGAGTGACTCGCTATATGTCACCAGGTTGGAAGGGGATGGAGCAGGACCAAGCCCAGGCTGTCTGTGTCTCCATTTGGCCTGCATGTTCAGCCTCCTCAAGGCCATGGTCAGTAAGCCCCATCTTCTTTCTGCTAGTCTGTAAGGGAACCAGAGTCCTCACTGCCATGAGACAGCCCTGGCTCAGTGACTAATTTGAATAGCTGTGTCTTTGTCGTGAAAATAGTTTTGTGATATCATGAAGAAGAGATGCCTTCCTCTCCAAAGTATCGGTGTCACCTGGCCACATTTTTTTCTTTTATATACATATGTAATATTTCACATATTTATGGCATACATGCAAGTATTCATTACATGCACTGAATGTGTAATGATCAAGGTAGAATGTTTGGAGTATTCATCGCCTTGAATATTTACCATTTCTAAATATACTATGTGCTTTTTTGTCACTGGGCTGGTGTTGATCACCATCATCATCAGGATCAGAAACAGAAGCAGCTGACCTTGTCAGAGCTTCCCATGGGTGTCATCTCACTTGAGCCTCCGTGCCTGGGGTGCTGTCCCTACTCCTCCTTTATGGCTAAGCTTTGTCTGCCTGCGCACCACCAACATGCCTCTCTCCTGGGATTAGCTCTCCAGCTCTGCTTTGAGGAACATCACTGGCCTCATTGGATATAGTCTTGTAGGGAGTGTGGATCAAGGTGTGCTGCCCTTCACTGACCAAGGAGTTCATACATGACTCAAACTAGGGCAGTCACATGATTTGTTTGGAATCTCAATCTTTTGCTAACTGACAAAAAACATGATTGGCTCTTACCCATCTGAGTGATGGGACCAACGTTTTCTGGCTTCTGTCATTTTTGGCCTGCCAGAAATCCCTGACTTGTTCTTCAGTATGTCTTTCCATTTTGAAAGTTACTTCACATGATAGGCAGAATAATGGCACCCCAAAAATGTGCACATTCTAATCCCCACATCCTGTGAACATGTTACCTTACACAGCAAAAGGGACTTTGCATCTGTGATTAAAGTTAAGCTTCTTTGAGATGTGAGAGTATCCTGCATATTGAGGTGGGCCTGGTGTAAATTGCAAGTGTTATTATATGTGAAAGAAGAAGTCAGGAGGGTCAGAGTAAAGTAGTGTGAGAAAAACCCAAGCAGTGAAGATGGGAGTGGGCCACTAGCCAAGGAATGCAGGTGGCCTCTGGAAGCTGGAAGAGGCAAGGAAATTGACTCTCCCCTAGAGGCCCCCCGAAGCATTGCAATCCTGCTAATCCTTTTATTTTGGCCCAGTGAGACACATTCCAGACTGACCTCCATAACTGTAAGATAATACATTGCATTGTTTAAACCACAAAGTTGGTGGTAATTTGTTACAGCAGCACTAAGAAATGAATATACCCAATGTCCTTCTAGAAAGCTCCTTTCATGGTATACTTTTTGCTTAAATAAGCTAGAAGTGATTATTATTGCTTGTAACTGAAGAGCTAAAAGTAATAAACTAATTTCCAGGCCTCCATCCCCTGTATCCACCCCCTCATTCTGTTTCCAGGCCCTGATTTCTGTTCGACCAGCCTTCCTCTCCCCCATTATGAGGATCTGAGCCCTGCTTAGTGATAGGACCATGCCCTGTTGACAGGCCTCAAAGACACTAACTGGCTGCTCACCTGGTCTCCTGGCTATCATCTGAGCCAGATTCCTTGTCTCTGTGTCTTTTCCACAGGTCATGTCACTCTGCTCCTTATCTGGGACCCAACTACCCATTTTCCATTATCACTTGGCTGGATCGTGACTTGCTGTTACATTTCTTTCTTGCACGCTGTACCCTAGACACAGACTCAGCCACTTCTGCCCCAGGATCAATGCCCTCAGAACTTACCAAACCCCAGTAGAAGGACTAATTCTAGAGCACAGCATGCACCCAGCTGCTCCTTCCTGCCGCAAGTATCGCACTCAGACTGGCCACATCATAGCATATGACACACACGTGGATGTCTGATGGTTCAGGGTAGCAGTACACAAGCAGAAGCTGGTCTCTTTCCAACCCAGAACTTTGTAATTAAACAAGCTTCTCTTGCTGTATCCTAAAAACACAAATCCTTAAAGTATGAATGAGAAATGAAACCCACTGACATAAAGGTTAGTGAGCAGATTTTGTGTTTTTATGTAATTAGTTCGAATTAGCAAGGAAGGCATTTGATGGGGCAGTTTCCTAATCGCTGACCTCACTGGGGCTCATTTCAGCTTTGCAAACTGGTTGAAATGAAAATTCAATGTGTTTCCTGTTCTCAAATTTATCTGTCACTCCAACGGGTTCATTACAATTGCAGGAGGTGCAGATGAACCATCCGGGGTGAGCTGCCGACTCCAGCATGTTCCGGGAGCCAACCTGAGCCCTATAAAAGATGAAGGGCCGGCGTGCTGATTCCTTTAGGGCAGCCAGCTTCATCAGTTTCTTCTTCTGTGAGGTAAAAGGGATTAATTAGACAGCGCAGGCTTTGAGAGGGAGAAAAACCCAGCACATGTGCTCATCCTCCAGGCCTTTACACAGGAGAGGAAGAGAAGAGAGAAGGCAGATGGTCCTTAGGGAAGATGATGTGTCAGCCTTGGTACTGGTATTTAAGGGATGAGAAGCAATCATGCCTTCTTTTCCATACCCTCTTGTCCCCCAAATTAAAAATACATTGAGACAAAGAGAGAGATGTAAGAGTCAGATGAACACCAAAATCCCAGCTCTATAGTTTTTAAAGTTCGTTTAGAGAATATGGCCTAGATCCATATCCAGTTGAGCTTCCTAAGATTTCTCCCCTCAAGTGAAAGGATGCTCCATGCAGGACTAAATTTGCAGAGCAGGCACACTGCCCTCCGAGTGCTCCCTCACATCCTCCTGCCCTGCAGCAGCACGCCAGGGTCCTGACACAATTGTGCTGCTTGCCACATGGAGGGCCACAGCAGGAGGGGAGCGCCACCCGCCCAGGACCAGGGCCTGTGAGCCTAGGAGATGAGAAAGGGTGCTCAGTTCCTCGTCGTCTCCCCGCTGTGTGGAGTCCCTCCTTCCCTAGAAGGGGCAAGGAACCAGAGAAGAAGGTATGGTACTCTTCTGCCTGGTGCTTCCAGAAAGGTGGCTGTCCCCGTAATATTGGCCAAGATAAGAATTTGCAGAAAAGCGAGAGGCATTGAGGATCTTGGCCTTTTACTTTGGAGTAGCCAAAGGCACAGGAAGTTGAGCTAGAATTCTCACCTTCAGGTGAAGGGATGGATGACTTTGTCCTTCATCCTTGTCACAGGAGAGACAAAACTCCCCTTTAGAGACCCCCAAGAGAATTGGACTTCCTTTCTCCGCAGAGGCTGAGCTCAAGGATGAGGCTAACGCAAAGAAGATCTCTGGAAAAAGACAATCAGAACATGTGTGGATTCTGAGAGCAGGGAAAGGTCCCTCCTGTCTGCTGGGGTTTCGGGCCTGGTGCGCAGCCCCTCTCCCCTTGACTCTGTGGTCCACATCTCCCTCCATCACACCGGTTTAAGCTTCCTCTTCTTCCAACCTAAGTGTCTGCCTCCATTTTTCCCGCCCTTCCAGAAAGACTCCTTTCAGATCTGGTCATCGCTAGAGACCCTTCCTCTGATGCCCTAGTCCCTGGGGCCTCCCCTCCCCGCTTCCACCACCTGCTGGAGATGGGGCACGGTATAGCACGGAGCTGAGCCCACCTGGAGGGAGGCCTTACCCCTGCTGGGTGGGGACAGAAAACACAGCCAAAACTGAGAGTCACCTGGGCGTATGTAGTTTTTATCTGGAACTGCTATGAGATTCCCAGAGTCCAGGACCAGTACTTTGTGATCCTGGTCGTGAATGCTGAATTTCTTCGGGTTTAAGTTCTTCACCTTTGGACCTAGATCAATATCACCAGATATCAACACTTCACATCGAAAATGACTCAGTCTTCTCTTCCCCACATCCAAGGGCCCCAGCCTCAGCTCACCACCCTGCCTGTGGGCTCAGACATCACAGCCACTGAATATTTCTTCCACTCCTGGGCTTTCTACCTTGCTGGGACAAGCAATTTAGCATTCTGTGCAAGCACATGGGTTCCAGATTTGGACAGATGGATTCAAATCCAAGCTCTGCTGTAGGACAGAGGACAAGTTACTAAATGTCTCCAAACCTCAATGTCCTCATCTGTGAAATGAGAGTAATAACAGCACCTACTTGAGAGAGGAGTTATGAGAACTAAAATGCTTACTCAAGTAAGTAGCACTTAGCCTGAGAGAAGAAAATGTCTTACATATAAAAAGGACTCTTTATAATCATTGTTTTTCTTAACTCTCTTTTTTGCACCCTCTTACTGGAGGCGTCATTCCATCAGCAGTGCCTAGAGTGGGACAGATCCCTGCACTGGCCAGTCTAAGGGAGCGGTGATGGGAGAGTTGGGAGGGGTGGAGGCAGGAAGCCTCCAGGAGCGCAGCACGGTGCAAGGTTGGGCTTTAGCGGCTCCTTTGAAAAGCCACAAATCTTGCACCTGGCCCTGGAGGAAGAACTTCTAGCAGCAGGACCAGCCACAACAGTCCTCAGAGGGTTCTTAGGGCGTGGGCTCCTAGCAACTCATTTGGGCCAGGTCTGCCTAGAGTAGGGTCTTAAAAGGGAACCTTCCCTCCTGGCCTCGGATTGGACAGGTGACCCTCACCTCCACAAAGAGCTCAGCACTTGTTTGATAAAGGGCAGAGGCCCCCAGGCTGGGCCAGTGACTGTCAAGAACGGGTGGGTGGCTGGAAAATGGCAAATGTGAAAATATGACAACACAGTAACCACCACACTATGCGAAGCTATAATATGGGTATCTGTGATAGGCAATTCTAATGTAGAGAATAATTCTAAGGTGCCATTCTCCCCCCATGCCATAAGCACACGGCCTCTGCCTGGGTTTCTCATTGTAGAATATCCTCCTGGTCTCATGCCTAGAGAGAGGGGAGGACTCCTCCTGTAACACCGGCTCTCCTGCCACCTCCTCCCTGCAGCCGTCCTCAGCCCCCTCCGCACAGGCTGGCTTCCTCTCTGGTGCTGCTACGCTCTGCACTCGTCAGTGGTACCTGCACACAGGTATTGGCATCCTTGTCTCGCTGCCCTATAGCACTGTAAGCTCCCCAGCAGCAGGCTCCCTGTCTGACTCACCTGTGATCCTTCACCTCCCACCCTGTAGTGCCCCAAGCATCGTGGACGCTCTCAGTGTCTATCGAAGAGATGGCTGGCCCCAGGCAAGATCCTAAGTAACTCCCCAGTGATACGGGGTCAGATGAGATCCACGGTTCTCACCCCTGCCTTCCATCAGAATCTCCTCGGGAGCTTTTCTGGGCCCACCCCAGACAGTCTGAGTTCATGGGGCAGGTGCAGGTTGACTGAGAGTCACTGAGCTAGCTGAACTCTAAGCCTTTCCGTTGCCCACACTTTAATGTGCAAGAAATTACCTGCAAACTATGGTTCAGTAGGTGTGGGTGGTGCCAAGGCTCTGCCTTTCTGATGCGCTCCCAGAGCTGTCTGCCTTTCTGATGCACCGCCAGAGCTGTGGGTGCTGCTGGTTTGAGGACACCCTTTGAGTGGCATGGCCTAAGGCTGTGGGGGTCTTCAGTCTCTTGACTATGATCAGAAGAGGCACCTGGAAGGTTCCCAGACACAAACTCTTCCTTGTCCTGTGCCTCTTAGCAGGTGAGCATCACCTGCCCCTCCCTGGGCTCATCTTTCCCGGATTTATCTCCTGATGGGATTTGCTTCCGCAAAGGAAAGACTTCAGCCCCATCCAGCACCCTTAGGTGTCCCCAGTCTACAATTCTCCCACCCTCTAAGAGGGCCCAATGGCGCCATCCCCCATCCCTACCCTTGCACCTCAGCCACCCCCATCACCTCACCCTGGGGCCTTACTTGTGTGAACAAAATTCATGGAGGTGAGGCTTGGGCCTGGTTCCAGGGGGCTTCCAGCTGGGTCTGCAGTCAGACACAGTGAGGTTAGCATATGCAATTGGGATCTTCCAAGGATTTAGGCGTATCAAGGACCATTTAATTCCCTCTTCTGTGTATGTGCTGAGAAATACTAGAGCAGCATGATAGTAATGACATTAAATCATAGCTTCCCTCCTCAAAAACATAGAATAGAGATGAATCGGCTCAGGGGTTTGGCCTCTGGCATGCTACAGGCCTCTCCCTTCACACCTCAGTAGACAGTCATTGGGTCAAAAGCCTCCTCCTATTGCCCGCCATGGGCAACACCCAAATGCGTTCCTCATGGAGTACTCAGATGCCCTGTGCCTGGGTCATTTTTTTGACCCAGCCTCAGAGAATTGCTTCTCATTGGAGGCTTCTCTTCCACCTGGGTAGGTTGGGAGGGAAGAGGTGCATTTTGAATGCTATGCAACCATCCAGTTGGCAAATAGGATGCTAAAGCCCCAAATCTGTAGGTGAGGACGATCCTTTTATCTGCCACCTTATGTGCCTGGACACTGAAGCAAAGCTTCCTTTTCCCTTCCAGAATTTCTCTTGTCTAGTTATTTGTCCAGGGAAGTTTGAAAGCTCACTTACTGTGCATGGTCCGCAGGAAACAGCTGGGTCTGTGCACAGCACCTAGCAAAGTCCTGCTCTAGGAATTACACTTTGGCCCTGAGGTGGATTTCTACAAGAACCTTACCTTCTGAGTAGCACTGGGGTTCATCTTTTTCTGAGTAGCACTGGGGTTCATCTTTTTCTGAGTAGCACTGGGGTTCATCTTTTTCCCAGTCTTCAGAGCCCATTTTCACTCCTGAGTTCTCCCCCACAAAGGACATTTTCAACGTTGAGTTATTACTCATCAGAAAATGGAATGAAGTCCAAGACCTAAGGAGATAGAAAGGGGACCAGTTATGGCATCTTCTGACCCCAGGACACCTTGCTGGATGTCCCTAGTGCTGAACAGACCGCTGGCCTTGCTCTCTAGTTAGAAATGCTCGCTGCAGCCAGAAAGGCCACAAGGGGCCAGACCATGCTCTCCTGTCTGTCACTCCTTCAAAGCAGAATTTTCCGAACTGTGAGTCACAGTGCAACACACAGGGCGCAGTAGCATTTTTGTGGATCTCGGCATTTTATAAAAATAAAATAAAAAAGTTAAAAGTGCATTGCTCTAGTTTGGGGCTGGCACACTATGGCCCTTGGCCAAATCTGGTCCCTGACTGTTTTTTAAATAAAGTTTTATTGAAATACAGCCATGCTCTTGTTTACATATTGTCTGTGGCTGCTCTGAGGCTACAATAGCATGGTTTAGTAGTTGAGAGATCATCTGGCCAGCAAAGCCTAAAGTACTTACCATCTGACACCTTCTATAAAAGTTTGCTGCATCTCTGCAGTAGCCTAATCTTTGCCTAACAAAAAGCAGTTGCTCTGCAACCTGTTTTCGTGAAAACCTAAGCCACTAAAGGTCCCAGGAGACTCAGTCCCTAATATCTTAGGGTAGGATTGACTCACATGACTTGCTTCATTGGGAGGGGTTGGAGGAGATATATTTATATATACAAATTCTGCACACCCTATCTCAGTTGACAAAGAGCTTTCAACAACACCAGCCCAGGCCAACATAGGACAGAAGTGGAGCAAAAATTGGCACTCCCATCTTACAGATAAAAAATCTGAAGTTAAGTGACTTGTTCAGAATCATATCACTTCTAAGATTGCAGAGATAGGCAGTTTGTGTACAAACCCAATCCTTTGAGAATGGTTTAGGAGTGAGACAAAGGGAACAAAATTGTTCATGCAAAAAAAAAAAAAAAAAAAAATGACAAGGAAGGGCTTCAGGACTCAACAATAAGCAGGCGCAAGTGGGTAGAGCTGATGGATCTTTAAGGACAGGGATATCTGCTATTTGATTTTAACCTGTTTGTGGTTTGGCAGTATCCCTGAATACATGAAGCACAACTGCCTTTGTCATGTTGGGGTAAATCAAAGGACGCAAAAAATTGGAGGCACTTGAATGAGAATTTGGCAGCCAGAACATCAGAGCAAGAGATGTCTGACAGAAATGTAGGTATCCAAAGACATAAAGATACTGTGGTGCTGCTGAAGGACAGAAGGATGCTTACAGGCTGGAGGACCTGGGGTCATCCCTGGGGGGTACTCATGAAATCGGCTGCCTGTATTAAGATAAATGCAGGGAGCTTTCACAGAACTCCCTAAAGAAGCAGTGCATCTGGATATCTGAAATCCATCTCTTTGCACTCAAAATCTGTTCCCAAGGACCAATATTTTCCAGACTCTGAAGTCAGTCTCCTGAGCCTTCAGAGAAGAGACTAGCAGCATTTCCAGGGTTTGTGGGTTTCCTAAGCTAGTATCTGCCTGGCCCTCCAGCAATGCCCTACTTGTCGGCGGAAGCCGTCCTGGGAGAGAGCCGGCTGCTACTGGGGCTGAGAGCAAGGCGTTCTGGGCGGGTCTCCGAGATCATATTTAGAAATTCAGATGTGCTTCCAGTGGAGATAAAAAGCAAGGGTCGGGATGGCCAGATGCTACTCTACTTCCCCATCCATGCCTGTTGGTCTTGAAAGCGAGCACAGGAGGACCACCTACCTGGGCCAGGGATCCTCGTGGTCTGTGGCTCTGTCTTGGACTCCTGGAGCTCTGTTTGCCTTCAGTTCTCAGGATCCTTTACCTGAAGGAGCTAGGTCTGGAACTCATTTATAATCAACCGTTTGTGAATGGCTATGCAAATACAACACAGTATTCCTTTAGCCAATAATAAATAGCATCCTCGGTTATCAGTCATCACTCATTTCCTGCTATTTTCCATGCCAAGGGTATAAACAAATTCCTGTGTGGGTAGTGCCACTCTGCTAAGGACTGTGCCACACCCAATCAACACATTTCAAGGCACTTGTGATAGATCAGATGGCTTCCAGTCCAGTTCAATAACAGAGGTATAGAAAACAGAGGAGAGTGAAAGAAAGAGGGTACACAGGGTTTAGATCAGCCAATGAGCCTGGGAGGTTCAAGGAAGCCCTTGTTCTCATGATGCTTCTTTGCCCCAATCCCAGAGTTCATGCAAGTGGAGTCCCCATGTCCCAGAGAAAAATGTTCTCCTTTCATGTCCCCTTCCAGGTACACTCCACTCCGGGATGCGCTAACAGTGCCCTATACCTCTTCTGTGTCCCCTCTTCTTCAAAGGTGACATGCAAAGGAACCTTCCTTGATCAAGCCCTCCAAGGACTAGCTTCCTTCTACAGCCCATTAGCTATTTACCTGCATTTCCTTGCATTTTTCCATTGTATTTGCCCTTGTCAGTTACTGTGTATGGCTATGTTTTACAATGCCACACACAGCTGGTCAGTATGAAGGGAAATCCACATAACCAATTAAGGTAATAGCTTCTGGACCACCAGCAGCAGCATGTCAATAACACAGAAACAACAGGCCAGTACAATAGTCAACCACCATGCTCTCACTGTGCCAGGTCTGGGCTCAGCCCATTTATTTCTTTTTCTCCAGCCAAATTCTTTGATGACCCTGGGGGTAAATACCATCCTTCCTGTTTTATAGACAAAAGGCAGCGCAGTTTAAAGAGGATGTACAATTTACCCAAGATCACATCCTTAGTTACTGGAAAAACTATAACCTAGGGCTTTCTGAGCATGCTGCAGCCTCATCTCTTAAACTTCACTGAAGACTGTGGTCTCATCTTGTAGCCTTTCTTCACACACACACTTATGTAACATACAAATACAGGAATGTGTCTGACAAATCATTTTGCAAGATACATTTCCCACTTAATGTATCTTGAATTTTCTACTCAATATGGTATCTCAAACATCATTCCATTTCATCAATACTTTTCTACAATAGTATATCTAATTACTGCAAGGTATTCCATTATTCGTCTAAAGACCTGGAAAAATGTTATTCCCTTGATGGCTAGAATACAAATCCCTGATTTGTCTGTTAAATTCCCAGTAAGGAGACACATATCTTTAGAGAACTTCTTGATAAACCTCTTGGGATGGGATGAGATTGTGAAGGAAAAGAGGAAGTAAAAATTTTAAAAAGTCAAAACAAACACTAACTTATCTTCTAAGAAGGTGGTTGGGGTAACTGTGGGCACTTCTGTGGTGCTGACTTCTGGACTGAATGAAGATGTGAGTGTGGGGGCAGCAGGTCCTTGCTCTCAGGACAGGGAAGATGGAGATGCGGGGAGGGCACCATGTTGTGGTAGTTGCAATAGAGACTTGTAGAGATTCAGCCAAGTGGTTCCGGAAAGGAAGGGAAATGAGAGAGAAGAGTTTGTCTGTAATAGGGGTTGCTACATAGTGTAGTATGGAGCATGCATAAACCTTTGCCTTTATTGTCCCATATAAAACCTCAATAAGTTCGATGATCTGTACCAATACTGATATACAAGGGACACTGTTTGTTTGTAGGAGGTTGAAGCTCGAGAGAATAAGGAGCAGCTAACTTGTATGTCACATATGGACAGATCATAGTTTAACTAATTCTCAATTTTGAACATTTGAGTTATTTTCACTTTTACGCTATTATATGTATGAGATATATATCTATATACACATATATGCATACATAATTCTGTGCTTAATATGCTTGTCCAAATCTTTGCATATATCATTGATTACTCCACTAGGATAAATTCCTACATGTGTAAATGCTAGGCCAAAGGACATACATATTTTATTTTATATACTTTTTAAAATTTTCTATCTTACAGTGATTTTTAAGGACTTCAATTTATTGGAAAAAAAAATTCACTTTTCTAACTACTCACTGCAGAGGCAATCACCTTCAGACTTTTGACAGGTAGCTGAGTTCCCGTGTGTATGTTTCTGTGGTATGTGTGTATTTGGGGAGATGCATGATGCATGTATGCTTTGTGTGTGTATGTTTTGTGCATATGTATTTTCATGTCATGTATGAGGTTGAGAGGTGAGGCCCCAAGGACTTCCTGGGTCTAGTGGGGACTTGGGGAGCTTTTCTGTCTTACAAGAGGATTGTAAAACACACCAATCATGAACTTTTCTGTCTTACAAGAGGATTGTAAAATGCACCAATCAGCGCTCTGTAAAATGCACCAATCAGCAGGATTCTAAAAGTAGCCAATCACAGGGAGGATTGAAAAAAGGGCACTCTGATAGGATGGAAACGGACAATGAGAGGGGTCAATAAGTGAGTAAAAGCTGGCCTCCCCACCCAGCAGCAGCAACCGGCTGGGGTCCCCTTCCAGGTTGTGGAAGCTTCCTCCTTTTGCTCTTCACAATAAACCTTGCTACTGCTCACTCTTTGGGTCCGTGCCATCTGTAACACTCACTGCAAAGGTCTGCGACTGCTTTCTTGAAGTCAGCAAGACCACGAACCCACTGGCGAGATCTATCTCTGGACACAGGTTTGTGGGCATGTTTGGTGTGTGTTATGTGTATATATTTTTTGTGTGTGTTGTGTGTTGTATGTGTTGTGGGTATGTATGTTTTTATGATTTTGTGTGTGTGTTATGTGTGTGTTGGGCGGGGAGAAAGGCCTTTGGTTCCTTTGTATCCACAGCACAAGACAGGGCTCAGCATGACTAGACATTTGCAATTGATTTATTTACATGAAAAGTATCCCCTTTTGCACTTTAGGCCGGAAAAAAAGGGTGCAGTAGAGCCATGCTCCTCCATTTGAACCAGCCTCCTGCATTCAAGGTGGCAGATGTGCTGAGAGACATCCAAGAGTTGTTTTAAGAGGATTACCAGATGGCTCTGGAATTCCATCCATTCCCAAGGATACTCTTTTGATATTTCTGAACAGATTAGACCCCACTGAGAGATTCCACCTTTAAAGAAATTCAAGGTAGCGCTGCGACCCCCGTCCCTGCGAACATGGCGCTGCGAGTGGTGCGGAGCGTGCGGGACCTGCTCTGCACCCTGCGCGCGGTCCCGTCCCCCGCCGCGCCCTGCCCGCTGAGGCCCTGGCAGTTGGGGATGGGCGCCGTCCGGACACTGCGCACGCGACCCGCTCTGCTCTCGGTGCTTAAATTCACAGAGAAACATGAATGGATAACAACAGAAAATGGTATTGGAACAGTGGGAATCAGCAATTTTGCACAGGAAGCACTGGGAGATGTTGTTTACTGTAGTCTACCTGAAGTTGGGACAAAATTGAACAAACAAGATGAGTTTGGTGCTTTGGAAAGTGTGAAAGCTGCTAGTGAACTCTATTCTCCTTTATCAGGAGAAGTAACTGAAATTAATGAAGCTCTTGCAGAAAATCCAGGACTTGTAAACAAATCTTGTTATGAAGATGGCTGGCTGATCAAGATGACACTGAGTAACCCTTCAGAACTAGATGAACTTATGAGTGAAGAAGCATATGAGAAATACATCAAATCTATTGAGGAGTGAAAATGGAACCCTTAGATAAACTAGTATGAAATACTGCAACCCAGCAGATTATCTTAAATTAGTGGTGGATAGAAGACTTAGAATAGCAACTTGTAGCATTACCGATGGAGAAGAAAAAAACTACTGTTAACGCTGCTAATGAAGGAAAATGCCCTTTAACTTTCTAATGATTATAGATTTTAGACTAGGCTCTAGTGTTCAGAATTCATTAAATTATCCATGGTAAAAACTAGTTTTAAAAATTACATAATTCAAAGATAACGTTGTTATTCTTAAGCCTTATATAATATTGTAACTTGCATATATCCATACCTGGATTTGGGATGAAATACTTAATGATCTTTCCATTGGAAAAAACTGGGAGTGAAGAGGTTTTTGTTGCTTGTACAGTGTCAGATGACACACCACTATCTTGATTTTGCAATACACTGCATTTGCTGGTGCTATTTTTATATGGTGAAGCAACAGCTTTGCAGCAAAATAAAATACTTCTTCGTTAAAAAAAAAAAAAAAAAAAAAGAAACTCAAGTGGCCACTTGCCAGCAAAGCCAGGTAAGCTGACACGAGGAGACAGACAGCACATGCTGCCAGGCATTCCCTTCATCAGACACCAGCTCCTGCCCAGCATGGGAAGCCAGGGTCCTGGTCACTTTGTGGGGCCAATGCTGCTGCTCCTTGGGTGACACTGCAAAGAGCATGTGACCCCAGGTCACTGGCCACGAGACATTTTGGCATTTGGGACCCTCACCTGAAGCTTCTGGCAGCTCTGGGGGAGGTGGGCTTGTTCCCCCATGCACAAGTTATTTCAATTTACACCCATTTTTTTGTTGTTATTTGGGCCATAGGATGTGAGTTTTAACAGAGACGAGGGAAAACTCTCCAGAGAATGTTCCAGATTCCTGGGAATCCTATGAGCCCTCCTCTACGTGACTAGGACTGCATTTTTAAAGCCTTCATTTGTGCAAAGGTCTTTGTGCTGACATAGTAATACCCCATTCCAGGGGCTTGGGCCATGGCCTCCTGTCTTGGCAGCATTTCTGGGTTAAGGGGCAGTCAGTGATTGTCCTCGATGCTTGAGGCACTACAGGGTAGGAGGTGGAGGATCACAGGTGAGTCAGACAGGAAGCCTGCTCCTGGGGAGCTCACAGTGATGTAGGGTGGGAGACAAGGACACCAATACCTGTATGCAGGTACCACTGACGAGTGCAGAGCGCTGCAGCACCAGAGAGGAAGCCAGCCTGTGCAGAGGAGGCTGAGGAGGGCTGCAGGGAGGAGGTGGCAGGAGAGCCGGTGTTACAGGAGGAGTCCTCCCCTCTGTCTGGGCATGAGAAGACCAGGAAGAGATTCCACAATGAGAAACCCAGGCAGAGGCTGTGTGCTTATGGCATGGGGGGAGAATAGCACCTTAGAATTATTCTCTACATTAGAATTGCCTGTCACAGATACCCATATTATAGCTTCACATAGTGTGTGGTTACTGTGTTACCATATTGTTTTATTTGCTATTTTCCAGCCACCCACCCACCCCTGACAGTCACTGGCCCAGCACAGGGCCTTCCACCTTCCATCAAACAAATGCCTGAGCTTCTGACTGAGGGGTAAATCACCTGCTAGTTGGGAAGGGTCCCTGTTATAATCCCTGTCTAGGCAGGCCTGGTCCAAATGAACTCCTAGGAGTTCCCAGTGGCCCTGGGAAATCCCCTGGCCACTGTTATGGCTGGTCCTGCCAGCTGGAAGAGGTTCTTCCAGGGCCAGATGCAAGCTTTGTGGCTGTTCCAAGGAGGCTCTGCAGCACTAGCTCAGCCTTGTACCATGCTGGGCTCCTGGGGACTTTCTGCCTCCATTTCTTCCTTCTTCACTCCTCCATTATCGCACCCTTGGCCCAGCCCATGAGGAATTTGTCCCATCCTAGGTATTTCTGATGACATGATGCCCCCAGTCAGAAGGTGCAGAAAAGATGTTTAATAATAACAACAATAATAAACACTTTGTTATTTTCAATGGTCAGGCATCTTGCTAAACGCTGTTCATTTAATAACATTTTTAATTCTCAAAAACCCCTATTAGGTGGGCTGTATTACAATCCTCACATCACACATGAGAAGTCTGAGGTTTGGAAGGATTTTAAAGGTTGCTCTACGTCCCACACTAATAAGTGAGAGAGCTCAGATTTCTACCCATGTCTGTCTAATTCCAAAGCCCAAGTTCTGAATCTCTCAGCAGTTTCTACTGTGACAAAGACGAAGGACAAATCCAACACTTTCCAGGGCTAAAGGCGAGTGGTTCAGGAAATAGTTTTTCTAGTGTTCTAGCTGAATGTCTCTCACTCACATTCAAACCAGAGTGGAAGGGAACCCTGGGAGTCTGGTAAAACTGCTCAGTCTTCACGCAAAGGGAAGTCCTTTTTTGCTTCCCACATTGTTTCCTTGGCCCAAAAGCTAGGAAGCCCTGTCACTGGCACGTACTGGGGAGAGGATCTTCATGCATGTGGCTCTGTCCCTTCCCCTCTGACTGTGGGCATCTTGAGGACGAGTGTGTCACTCCTGCCACTCATTTCCTCCTGGAAGTACTCAGCACCAACTCAGATTCTGTTCTCTGGAGGTCTCCACACAAGTGTGGGCTAGTAATTCTCAGAATGACCCTATGCTCTGAGACTGAAACTCCCTCTTGGACAACTAATCCCACAACCTGGCCTCAGTGGAGTGAGTAATAGGGAACCCACCTGGGTATAGATCCGTGGCATATTGTATAGCCCAATGTTCAAAGAATTGGAGCATTATTTGATAAGCACCAATTTGATTCCTGCCTCCTGCTTCCTGCAGCCTGCATTGTCATAAGATGCTGTCATTTCCTATGATTTGTCCCGGCATGTATAGCAGCAGGGATAGAAAGGCTAATTCTTCACTTTAGGACTAAGCATGCTCAAGGGGTTGGATAATGCTGGGGAAACTGATCCAGCTGCAGATGCTCAATGGAAACATTCAGTCTCATGCCCAGAGCAGAGTCCAAGGGAGTATGGCAACGCACTGTCTTGGTAAGTATTCAGTTGGGGAAAATGGGAGGGGTCCCACACAGGTATGAGCAAATCCCATTAGGTAGGAGGAGCACAACGAGGAATCTGGGTCACATGGTAGGCGCTGGATGCTCCAGATAAGCATAGTCAGTATCTGCAAGGCCCATGAATAAGGACCAGGGGCCCAGTCACAGGAATGAGGTTTGGAAGATTAGCAACTTTTAAGGGGCCAAGATATTCGACAGTAAGCAGGACACAGCCCAGAACAAGAAACAGTAGGGAAGTGGAAGAAATTATGTGATTTCGTGTTTACTGTAAGAAGCTCTGGAAGTCAGTAAAGACATGGTTGCGGTCCCCATCATTAGTGCTTTGATTAACATCTTCTGAATGTCAGTCCACTCGTTTTAAGATTGCATTTTCCCACAATGTCTGTACCTAAATGTTTGGCGTGTTTTCTGCAGTTGTTAGGTTTGGTATTCTGTATCTATTCATGAGGAACCTATTGATTAAAATGTATTCGTCCGATTGATTAAATGTTTGCTCTCCTTACTGCTCTCTTTTTATTTTTTTGGTCATCTTAGTCTATCAATAATATAAGAGGTACATTAAGATCTCCCATGTAATGTAGATTTATTATTTTGATCTCAATTTTGGCATTATATATTTTCGAAGCCATGTTATTAGTGAACACTATGATAATCCTCACTTCATGGACGATAAATCTGAGGTTTGGAAGATATAGAAATTGTCTATATGTCTTACACTAATAAGTGAGAAAGCTCAAATTTGCACCCAAGGTGGCACACAGTGGCTCAGCCTGTAATCCCAGCACTTTGGGAGGCCAAGGCGAGTGGATCACGAGGTCAAGAGATCGAGACCACCCTGGCTAACACGGTGAAACCCCGTCTCTACTAAACATACAAAAAATTAACTGGGCGTGGTGGCAGGCGCCTGTAGTCCCAGCTACTCAGGAAGCTGAGGCAGGAGAATGGCATGAACCTGGGAGGTGGAGCTTGCAGTGTGCCAAGATCACACCACTGCACTCCAGCCTGGGACACAAAGCGTGAGACTCTGTCTCAAAAAAAAAAAAAAAGAAAAAGAAAAATTGCACCCAAGTCTGCCTAATTCCAGAGCCAGTTCCCATTTAGCATTGTTACATCTCCCTGATGAACTGAAGCTTTTATCTTTAAGGAGACACCCTCTTTGTCTCTACTAATGCTTATTTCCTTAAAGTCCACTTTTTCAGATACAGCTGCTTTCTTTTAACTAGTTTTTGTGTGGTATATCTCTTCCCATCCTTTTTCTTTCGACCTTCTCCATTCTTACATTTAAGATGTGTCTTTTTTTTTTTTTTTTTTTTTTTTTTTGGAGAGAGAGAGAGTCTCACTCTCGCTCAGGCTGGAGTGCAATGGCACGATCTCGGTTCACTGCAACCTCCACCTCCCAGGTTCAAGCAATTCCCCTGCCTCAGCCTCCCAAGTAGCTGGGATTATAGTAGAGATGGGGTTTTGCCATGTTGGCCAAGCTGGTCTTGAATTCTTGACCTCAGATGATCCACCTGCCTCGGCCTCCCAAAGTGTTGGTATTACAGGCGTGAGCCACTCTGCACAGCCAATTTTAGCTGTATCTCAAAAACATCATGGGTTCTGTTTCCTTTCCTTATTCCGCTTTATAATATAAATCATTTACATCAAACATCTAAAACACTATGGATTGTAACATACAGCCATATTTTATGTATGATTTAAAAAGAGAAACACCACCAATTAGGTCCTGGACAGTAACCTTAACAATATCTCTGTGATATGCATAAATCAATCACATCAGTTTCTCTGAACCTCAAAATTTATTTCATCAATTCTCAAGATGTGGCAATTTCTCTGGTTTTACATTCCCAGAAGCAAAGAAAAAGTACACAACTTCTTCAAGTCATGAGTAGCTTCTTTTTTATAGCTCTTGATGTTTACAAAAAAAGAATGGAATTGCTTCACTAATATTAAATTTTCATCCTGCTGCTCTATGTCTATGACAAGGCAGAGGGCATCTTTTTGAAGACATTTTAAATAGCAATTAAACTCAAAACATGTAATGACAATGACACACAAAACTCAACTTATAACCAAATGAAGAGTTCCAACCAAGTTGACACAAGCTGACTGACAGAGCTTGTAATACACACAGCTTGGCATATGCCTCTCCATTTCAGAGATGTAAAAATATGAATAAATGTTTGCCCTAAAATCAATGAAACAGCATTTGGACTGAAAATCTATGACTGTTATAGTGTTTTCTTTTTTTCTTTTTTTTTTTTTTGAGACGGAGTCTTGCTCTGTCACCCAGGCTGGAGTGCAGTGGCTGGATCTCAGCTCACTACAACCTCCGCCTCCCGGGTTCACACCATTCTCCTGCCTCAGCCTCCCGAGTAGCTGGGACCACAGGCGCCGGCCACCTCACCCGGCTAATTTTTTGTATTTTTAGTAGAGACAGGGTTTCACCGTGTTAGCCAGGATGGTCTCGATCTCCTGACCTTGTGATCCGCCCGTCTCGGCCTCCCAAAGTGCTGGGATTACAGGCTTGAGCCACCGCGCCCGGCCTGTTATAGTGTTTTCTATTCATTATTCTCATCCTGTTTCTTCTCCCCCTTCTTGCTTTCTTTTGGTTTGAATATTTTCTATCATTTCATTTTTTCTTCCTACTAGTCTGAAACTTATGCATTTATTTTCTATTTTTTACACTTACCTAAAATTTCTCTGTAATCCATGGATCCTCAATTTATTTAAAAAACTAATGTTAATGAGTAGCTTTATTTTCCTCCCATCTAATTTAAGGGCCACAGAACACCTTCACTAACCTCAATCCTCTCCCAACTTATATGCTCTTAATGTCATATATGTTAATTCCACATATTTTAAAACTTTCTAAAATAACATTATTTTATAGCATAAGTGTTCATTTACATTTTTGCATATATTTAGAACTTTCTTTGCTCTTCATTTCTTCTTCTATTTATGACCTCACCTCTGGGATCATTTTCCTTCTACTTGAAGTACATATTTCAGAACTACACTACTCAGTACAGCAGCCACTAGCCATATACAGCTATTGAAATTTAAACTAAGTAAAATCGAGTAATATTAAAAACTCAGTTGCTCCATCTCACTAGTCACATTTCAAGTGCTCAGCAGCCACATGTGACTAATGACTACTGTACAGCAAATATGTAGGACATTTCCATCATGGCAAAGAGCTCTACTGATAGTGTTCATCCAGAGTTTCTGTTCCAGGACCAAACAGGGCTGGGCTGCTATTTCTCGTGGCCCAATAATGAGACACAGATGAGGTGGGGAGGAAGAGAGTTTTTATTTCTGCAACCAGTTACAGGGAGAAGGCCTGGAAATTATCACCAGACCAACTCAAAATTACGACATTTTCCAGAGCTTATATATCTTCTAAGCTATATGTCTATGTGTAAGTGTGCATTCATCTAAAGACATAAGTGATTAACTTCTTTTAATCTATAACTAAGGTCTGAGTCCTGAAGACCTTCCTCTGGAGTCTCAATAAATTTACTTAATCTAAATGGGTCCAGGTGCTGGGGTGATTACCCTTATCTTGTCCTCTGCTAAATCATGGAGGTTTGGGGAGTTCCTTCAGACACCAATAAACATGTTTGTGGAGGCCTGGGGAGTTTCTTCATCCCCACAATAAAACTTGTTTAATACTAAATGGGTCCTGTTAAAAATTCCTTCGTGATTTTGTCATATTTTAAGTCCCAGAAAAGGCCTAGGCAAAACTCTTGATGGGCTTTTATTACCTTCCAACCTTTGTGTAAGGGCACTGGCTTTTAATATTTAACTTAACCACTTAGTACTGAAACAGTTGTTATGGAGGTCTGCATTAGTGAGACCCGGCCTGCCACATTTCCTTTTCTGAAGATATTATGGTAGTGATCACCTTTGTGAAAGGAAAATAAATCTTGGGGCCCCAAAATCACTAAGCCAAAGAAAAAAGTCAAGCTGGGAAGTGCGTTAAGCAAATCTGCCTCCCATTTCATTGCTAAATAACAGCTACAAGGATAAAAAAGCTGCATACCTCCCTCACAAGATTGCCCACTAGGAAATTCCTTGTGGACCCCCAGATCTTTACCCTAAAAGAGTTCTGTTGAATTTCACTCTGACAATGTAAATTGATAACTTGTCCTCACAGGTACAGGGCAAAGGACAGAACTCAAAGTCACCCCTTTTTGCAACTGAGACAAATGCATATCTGATTGCTTCCTCCACTCTATGTTTGTTTTATCTTAGGTAAATATGCAGATTCACTGAGCTAGATGAATGCACAAGTGACTATTCGTCTACCCGCCTCTCATATGTAAACTGCTGACCAAAGACTCAAAAGAAGGCAACCATTTGCCTCTTATCTACCCACACCTTTTATTTTATTATTTTTTTAATTTTAATTTTCTTTTTTTGAGATGGAGTCTCGCTCTGTCATCCAGGTTGGAGAGCAGCGGCTCGATCTTGGCTCACTGCAAGCTCCGCCTCCCAGGTTCATGCCATTCTCCTGCCTCAGCCTCCTGAGTAGCTGGGACTACAGGCGCCTGCCACCACGCCCAGTTAATTTTTTGTATTTTTAGTAGAGACGGGGTTTCACCATGTTAGCCAGGATGGTCTCGATCTCCTGACCTTGTGATCCACCCGCCTCGGCCTCCCAAAGTGCTGGGATTACAGGCGTGAACCACCGCGCCCGGCCCCCACACCTTTTAAAAGTTGATCTTTCTCCAGTATCTGCCCTTTCCCACTTAAGTACTGAAGCCCTCAAAATCGCTCTTAGAGAAAGGCACAGACCTGTCTCCTGAGCATGCACGCCTAACCTTGGCAAAATAAATTTCTAAATTGATTGAGATCTGTCTCAGATACTTTTTGGTTTACACCTTCTGTTTGTGTTTGGCCAAAAATATTCTTCTTTCATTTTCATTCTTGAATTTCCAAGTTCATTGTTACTTGAAAGAAGCTTTAGTTTGTTCTCTGCCCAAGTTACTCCTACAAGTCACACTGTCCTGCCATTCACTTCAAGGAATTATCTAGTCTCTGTCAAAAAGCAATCTAAGAAGCTCAAGTGGAATTTTTATTTTTTTCCTAGAGAAACAGTGTTGTCAAATGGAGTATAGATAATTAAAATGCTAATATTACACCTAGGGATATAAAAGGAACTAAGTGGGCTTTTGTGGGTGAGACTGGGAAGCCAATCATCATAAATTACATTATTTCTGTTGGAAAATGCATCTTAAGTTCCAAACTCACTCACAAATAAGCTTTTGGAGACTGAAGGGAGCCTCTGGCCTTAGTCCTCTAAGAGGGACCTACAAATACAGCAGGTAGAAAGAAGAAACTAGTATTAGGTTAGTGCAAAAGTAATTGTGGTTTTTGGCAATTACTTGTGGGCAATCTGCCCACCTCAGCCTCCCAAAGTGCTAGTATTACAGGTGTGAGCCAGCCTGCACGGCCTGTTGTATTTTTTAAATCCTAGGATGAAATGTATGCACACTGTAACAAAATAATCTAACTGTATTTAAAATGTGTAAAATAACCTCATAAACGGAATGAGTGAGAAAGGTATGGACCTAAAGTAACTTTGGACATGAGCAAAGTCTGTAAAACTAAAGGCAAAAAGTACTGTACACAAGCTCTGTACTCTAGTTGATAAAGTCGTTTCCCATCAATTCAAGTTTACAGTTTTGAAACCATTGTACCTATATACTGGAATCATACAACTGAGGAAATAGATGGTGGGTGGTAGGAGCCAGGTTTCTCACTGTTAGATTAAGAGTTTACAGACAAGCGTGGGGGGTAAAGCTAGAAGGATTTGTGTGATAATGGATTAGAACTGGAGACATCAGTATGAACTCATGTTTAGTTTAACATAGAGACAGATGGCTACATATAGAAATATTTATAGCTCTATCTCTATACTACTTGGTATATACACATATATTTCCCTGATCAATCAACTGAGACAGCCTAAAAGCAATGACACCCCCATAACAGTGAGCATACCTAGGGCTCAGATCTCAATTTCCAGTATTATTCTCCAATAACAGTGACTAGGGACCTTAGAAAAATGGCTGATTTTAGGGATGGGGAAGAAAAGATGCGCAATGAGCCTACAGCATCCTGTAGTGCCAGAAAATAAGATAGTACTTTAAAAAATGCAATGATAGGATATGTCAAAGGAACACAGGAGCTAACAGTAAGAGCTACCAATGGCCAAAGCTGAAACAATTTGCTGGGGAAAAAAAAAAACAAAAACACATAAATGTAGCATTGTATTATAACCTAAATTATAAAATAAATACCCATAAATCCATACTGATGCAAATAAATGATTGAGTAAATAAATGGAGAGAAAAGACAGATCTCCCTGCAGAAGAATTAAGCAAATTTTAAGGTTTTGTTTTTGTTTTCTTGAGGCAGCATCCTGCTTTGTCACCCAGGCTGGAATGAAGTGGTGCAATCAAGGTTCACTGCAGCCTTGACCTCCCATGCTCAAGTGATCTTTCCACCTCAGCTTCTTGAGTAAGTAAGACTACAGGCATGCACCACCATGCCCAGCACTTTCTTTCTTTTTTCAGAGATGGGGTCTCACTATGTTGCCCAGGTCAGTTTTGAAATCCTGAGTTTAAGTGATCTTCCCACCTTGGCCTCCTAAAGTGAAGTGATAAGATTACAGGTGTGAGCCACTGTAGCCAGCCAAAACAAAGGGTGGGGGCAGCGGGCCGGGAAAGCAAGGTTTCTTACTCCTCTTCTCTCATTTACCCATGAGTTGTGGTCAGCCTAAAATCCACCAAGGTAGAATTGGGAGACGGGGGAGTCATGAGCTCTTCTCTGTATTTCAAAAAGTCAGGAAAAATTACATAGTTAACCACATTAAGGGCTTCTCTTCATATTGGCTTGTGTATAGGCGATAAATAAATAAAGCCTTCTTAGTTAATGTAGGATCAGGTCGCTTTGCTTTTAGGTGGAATTACCTCAAGTCTGTGCTGTGATCTGATGATCTTGTACTGAGCAGATATCACAATTGACCACTGTATGTTTGCAACACGTGGTTTAAAAAATAAACTAATTCTTGCACAGTAAATACAGTTTGCTTATAAAATCTATAAAAATTTACAGTGGTGCCAGTTAGAATGGCGATCATAAAAAAGTCAGGAAACAATAGGTACTGGAGAGGATGTAGAGAAATAGGAACACTTTTACACTGTTGGTGGGACTATAAACTAGTTCAACCATTGTGGAAGACAGTGTGGCGATTCCTCAAGGATCTAGAACTAGAAATACCATTTGACCCGGCCATCCCATTACTGGGTATATAGCCAAAGGATTATAAATCATGCTGCTATGAAGACACATGCACACGTATATTTATTGCGGCACTATTCACAATAGCAAAGACTTGGAACCAACCCAAATGTCCATCAATGATAGACTGGATTAAGAAAATGTGGCACATATACACCATGGAATACTATGCAGCCATAAAAAAGGTTGAGTTCATGTCCTTTGTAGGGACATGGATGAAGCTGGAAACCATCATTCTGAGCAAACTATCTCAAGGACAGAAAACCAAACACCACATGTTCTCATTCATAGGTGGGAATTGAACAATGAGAATACTTGGACACAGGGTGGGAAACATCACACACCTGTGATGGGTGGGGGGAAGGGGGAGGGATAGCATCAGGAGATATACCTAATGTAAATGATGAGTTAATGGGTGCAGCACACCAACATGGCACATGTATACATATGTAACAAACCTGCACATTATGCACATGTATCCTAGAACTTAAAGTATAATTTTAAAAAAAAAGAATAAATGTACTGTGGTGTTGGAGGGATGAAAGCACAACTAAAGAGGTTCTCAATAGTGCAAAGACTGGGAACACTGATGTAGCAGAGAACTGGTTTCGAATTCTGGCTCCATCACTTCTCGCTCTGTGAATTAGCTTACCTTAACTTTTCTGATCCAGATTCCTCCTGTTATAAAGTGAGATAATATCAGCCTCCCTGGGCAGTTGTGAGAATCAGGGGTATAGAAAATAGCATAGCACCTGATGCATAGTGGATTGTCCTCCATGCAGGTGAAGTTCTGATGAGGATGACGGTGGGGATGACGATGATGATGGTGATGATGATACTAATGGTGATGCGGATGATGGTGATGGTGATACTAACAATGACAATGAAGATGATATGATGATGACGATGATGATAATGGTGATAGTGACGGTGACAATGATGATGGTTATGGTGATGATGACAATGAAGACTTCTCATCCACAGAGATTCTGGCTTAATTGGTTTGTGGTAAGGTCGGGCATCAGTACTATTTTAAAGCTTCCCAGATGACTCTAATGTACAATCTGGGTTGACAACCACTGTCCCAGTCCAGCAGAACTCAAACTGTTTGATCTCAGGACCCCTTTATACTCTTAAAAATTATTGAGGACCCCAAAGAACTTTGTTTTAAACACAAAAACATATACATACTCCTTTCATTAGCCATTAGATTAATGACATTATCACATTATGTAGCCCCTAAAAAACTCCACTGGACACTAGTAAAAAAAAAAAAAAATGACAGAGCAGCCTGGCCAACATGACAAAACCCCATCTCTACTACAAAATACATAAACTAGCCAGGCGTGATAGTGCACAGCTGTAATCAGCTACTCAGGAGGCTGAGGCATGAGAATTGCTTGGACCCTGGAGGCAGAGGTTGCAGTAAGCCGAGATTGCACCACTGCACGCGAGCATGGATGACAGAGCAAGACTCTGTCTCAAAAAATAAAAAATAAAAAATGAGAGTGGGAGAAAAGAAACAAATAATGTCTTGTGCTGTTCTGAAAATCGTTTTGGTTTCATGGACATCCTGATGCTACCTTAGACTAGTTTTCTACACCACAGTATTGCCCCCTGTGCCCCTCTTCCCCCAACACTGCATTCACACCCACAGACTGTCAGTCTCCCTCACTCACATCTCTGCCACACCTAGAGGAGGAGTGATACCATTGGCTTTCAGGCAATAGAAAACAGTCAAATCCCACATAGCCTGATACTAAATGATCATTAGAAAGGGGCCAGACCAAAGGTTGCCACGGCTCTTGCTGCTTGAAATAAAACATTATAGATTTGCAAGATAAATTAATAGAATAAACAGGACTATCGGATCTGCATGGGCAAATGAACCCTCAGGTCCTTCGTAAACAGAAGAGATGCTGAGCAAAACTAATCGCTTGACCAATCACACATCACCTTGATGACTGACAATGACAAGGCACACTTGGCTGACCTAGCTGAGTATCAACGGTCCAAACTGGTGGCCATTGGGAGAGATTAGGTCCACATACAAGTTCATTTGTCCCACACAATGTTATTTCAAAATATAAATTAGTTCCCAACATTAAAATCTGGACATTTCATGTAAAAACCTGGATTTCTGGCTTTTCTTGAAACAGAAGAAAATCTGGCAATACTCATGCTTTGTTTCCTCAGTGGGATGAAGCAGAGTGGTAAGTGCTGCCTTCAGATGGCACTTGGGTCTCCTTTCTTACCACAGCCTACTTCTCTCAGTTGCATTATATTTAGTATTACATATGCACGGAGATAACGTTATCACTTTTGTTTAAGAAGTTCATGGATCTTAAAGGCCACTCCTTTGCTTTAAGCCATATCAGTAAGGTTAGACTCACCTCATTTATTTAGAAGTCAGTCTTACTATAACTTCTACTATCCAGAACTTACTCTGGGATCTGAAAAGCCATGAAGCCAGGAAACCAAGAGAGTAGGCACAACGTCTATGAAATTTCTTCTGAATAAAGGCATTGCACTTGGCTAACTCTATTTTATATGCAATCCTAAAATGTTTTATCAGATTTTTCAAGTCAAAGAGGAAAATAATTAGACACAGGAAAAAACAAAATCCCAGCTTGTAAACATAAGGGGGAATTGCCCACCTCAGCCCACCTCTCCCTCCCCCAAAACACCATAACTCAGTGCAAGGAATTTTTTAAATCAAGATTAAAGACCAAATATTCCTCTACCACAAGGAACAAGGATGTCTGCTTTCACCAATGCTATTTAACATAGTGCTAGAAGTTCTAGCCACTAGAATAAGGCAAAATATATATATATATATAGAGAGAGAGAGAGAGAGAGATTGAAAAGGAAGAAATAAAACTGTGCCTGTTTGCAGACATGACTGTTTATATAGAAAACTCAAGGAATCTATAAGAAAAATGTAAAAACCTCCTAGAATAAGTGAGTTCAATAATGTTACAAGATACACACACAAAAATTCATTGCTTTTCTACACACTGAAAATGAACTAGTGGAATAAAAAACACAAAATCATCTACAATTGTTACCAAAAAAGTGAAATGCTTAAGCATAAATTCAACAAAACATATACAGAATCTTTAGGATGAAAATTTTTAAAAATTAATGACAGAAATTAAAGAAGGCCTAATGCTTTGAGAGAGATGCTTATGCTCATAGATTAGAAGAATCAACTGAATAAAGACATCAGTTCTTTTTAAATTAATGTATAGGCATAATGCAATTCTTGCCAAAATCTTCATAAGGCTTTCTGTAGACATAGACAAAGTTATTTTAAAATTTACATGTAAAGGCCCTAGAATATTCAAAAATTTTTTGAAAAAGAATAAAGTAGGAAAAACACTTTTCCTAATGCGAAGGCTTACTATATAACTGCAATAATCAAGACAATGTGGCATTGGTGGAGGAACTGATGCATTTTTTAAAAGTAACATGATAAAGAGCCCAGAAATAGACCCACACAAATATGTCCATTTAATTTCTGACAAAGGCAATTCAATGGAGGAAGGATATCCTTTTCAATAAAAGGGAACTGGAGTAATTAAACATATGTAGTTTAAAAAAAAAACCTAAACCTAAACATCAACCTATATAATTATATATAAAAATTAATTAACAATGGATCATGGACTCCAATGTAAAACATGAAACTCTAAACTTCTAGAAAAAAATTTGGAGAAAATCTTTGGTACCTATGACAAGACACAGGTCTTAGTCTTAACACTAGAAGTGTGAACTATAAGAGAAAAAATTAATAATTTGAACTTTATGAAAATCAAAATATTTGCTCTCCAAAAGACCCTGTTAAGAGGATGAAAACTAAATTACAGACTGAGAGAAAATATCTGTAAATCACATATCTGACAATGGACTTGTATCTAGAATATCTAAAGAATGCTCAAAACTCAACATTAAAAAAAAAACTAATTAGAAAATGAGTGAACATTTTACCAAAGGAGACTTATAAATTAGCAAATAAAACACTTGAAAAGATGCTCAGCAACACTAGCCATTAGAAAAATGCAAATTAAAACAACAATAATGTATCACTACACACACGTAAGAATGGCTAAAATAAAAAAATAGTGATAACACCAATTGTTAGTGAAGATGTGGAGAAACACTCATACATTGCTGGTGGAAATGTAAAATGGCATAGCCACTGTGGAAAATTACTGGGCAGTTTCTTTTAAAACTAAAAATCAATCTACCACACAATCCAACAATTTCATTACTGGGCGTATATCCCAGAGAAATGAAGATTTATGATCACACAAACATCTGTACACAAACGTTTTATGGTCACTTTATTCATAATAGCCAAAACCTGGAAACTATCAAAATGTCCTTCAATGGGCAAAGCATTAAACAAACTGTGGTACATCCATACCATGGAATACTACTCAGCAATAATAAGGAAAGAATTACTGCTCCACACAAGTTGGATTAAACTCAAGGAAATTGTGCTGAGTGAAAAACTAAAAAGCCAGTCTCAAAAGACACAGACTTCATGATTCCATTTGTATAACATTACTTAGCATAATTAATTATAGAGATGGAGAACAGAATAGTGGTTGCCAGGGATTAGAGATGGTGGAGGCGGTGAGGTGGGCTTAGGGTTTGGGGATGAAGAGGATATAGCTGTATAGCAAGAGAGAGTCTTGTGATGAGGGCACAGTTAAGTATTGTGATTGTGGTGGTTACATGAAGCTACACACATAATAAAATTGCATAGAGCTACACACACACACACACACACACACACACACATACAAATGAGTGGAAGTATAACTGGCGAAATCTGAGTAAGCTATCTGGACATTACCTGTGTCAATTTCCCAGTTTTGATAGTGTACTATAATAATACAAGATGTTAACATTGGAAGAAGCTGGCTGAAGGGGGCTCAGGAACTCTCTGGACATTTCTTTGTACCTTCCTGTGAATCCATAATTATTACAAAATAAGACATTTTCTAAAGGTTAAATCATTTTAATTTTAAAATGTCCCTGTTGCTGCTGAAACTCACATCTCCATATACTGATCAAGAACAGCACTAATGGTCCCTGGCCTCCAGGAATTCACGATTCCTACTGACATTTCTTTGACACCTTGGCCAAGTCACTTCTATTCTCTGGTCCTCAATTTTTCATCTTCAAAATGAAGATTGAATGACTATTAAAATCTCTTGCAATTCTTGAGATGAAGGGTCCTAAAGGAACTGAAGAGGATGCCATGTAATGTAAAATATGGGTTTTACTCCATCAACCAGCCAAGACAGAGGACAGACACCAAGACATGGCAATCGAGGACACCATGTGTAAACAAAGACCATTTAGACATATGCTCTGGGCTTTGCGGCCCAACTGGTGAGACCAGTTGGTGGGGTATGAAGGAAATGGGGGCTTCCAGGAACCATGTTGAGTGGAGATAAACAGGGAGGAATGCAGAAGACATGGGAGCAGTGCCAGTCTCAGCCCGAGCCAGCTACACCCACACATGGTTATGAAAGACTGATAGCCTGCAAGTTGAATGCCGCCCTGCCCTCTCCAGTCCCCACCAGCCGGTAGGATTGGGAGTGGTCTTAACTGGCCTCAGCTGAGGCCCAGGCACCAGCATACACAGGGCATCTCGTCCAGTCCCATGGCTTCAAACTGCCTATTAACTAATGCCTTCTACATTTGCCTCTTTAGTCCTTACCTCTCCCATGGAATTGAGACTTGTCTAACTGCCAACTTGACACTGTCACTTAGCATCTCTTCTTCAAATGGCCAAAGCCAACTTTTACCTCTCTGCTCCCTAAACCTGCTTCCTTTCTAGTTTTCCTTCTCAGGAGCCATCCATCTTTCCACAGTCCATTAACCAGTCCTGTTGGCCCCACCTCCAAGACATATTCCAAATCTGCTCACTTCCCTCCTTGCCCTTAGCTACCACCCAGCTCCAAGTCACCATCTCTTCTCCTGTGGACCTAACAGAGTCCCCTGCCTCAACCCTGCCCAGAATAAAATGGCCTTTCTACAGTGTCAATTAGATCTTGTCATTCCCCAGCCTAAACCTCTCAGTGGTCCCCATCTTAGTTAAAATACTTCACCCTGGCTGACAAGGCCCCATCTACTCCTCTGACCTCACGCCCTCCACTCTCAGTCTTGCACTCACCCTGCCGCATGCACAGGGCTTCCCCAGGTTCCTTCTTAGATTCCTCCGATAGCTCAGGAACTTTGCATGTGCTATGACCTCTGCCCAGCTCCTCCCCAGATCTTCTAATGCCTAGCTGCTTCTCATCAGCACCCCTCAGAGACTTTCCCTGCCCCACCTCTCCAGGTTCCACACCTGTCTCCCTCCACCAATCACGTAACAGTGTCTTCAAAGAGCGAGTTACCATCCCAGCATTTCCCTAACTTATTTTTTGTGACTGGTCTGTTGCCTGTCTCCACCACGAGAACATAAGCTGCATGTGAACAGGAGCCTTGTCTATCTTGTCACCCCAGTGGCTGTGACATAACCTGATATACATTAGATGCTCAGTAATATGTGTTTGATGAATGAAATGCTGGTCATCCCACTGTGTTTCCTTGTCTGTGTAAATATGTCTGTTGTGGTTTCCTAAGAACCTACAGCTCTTCCACCGTGACTCCTGTTCTACGGTCCTGATTTGCTGGACTGGAATCCTAAATTCAATGCTTACTCTTAGTGTCCTACCCCTGGAGGCTGAATCCTAGTCCCTAAACCCCCACTGAATGGCTAAGATCCAGTTTCCAACCAGACAGCCTACACTGAGACCTCAGCACTGCCCTTCTGTGGTCTCATCCTTAACTCATCCTTCAGGGTCCAGCTTAAATGTCTCTTCTCCAAGGAAAGCTATCCTCCTTCTGCCCCTCAGCACCCTTCATGCCTCCTCTATGCCTCCGTCCCTGCTTTCCAACCCTGCAGAGGTGGAGAAGTTGCTAATCTGCTGTGTTGACATGTGCTGGGGTGCCTTGGGCCAGGAAGCAGGCTGGTGGTGTGCTGATAGCCCGTGGCTATGCCCACGTCCATGCTCAGTTCCTGAGCCCTGGCGGAGTAGGCTCCCTTTCCCTTATTGCAGCACTCAGAGGAAGGACATGCTTCTTAGGACAGATCTGACCAACCTCTTCTCATGAGAGAAGGCCCAGCCATCCTCCCGCCCTCTTTCTTTCTCCTGCCCCTGAGTAATAAAGGCACCTGGCCAGAGCCTTCCGGAAGGAGACCCAATCATCCACTACACATTCCCAGTTCCAACCGTCATCCACATGGCTGGCTGTGCAGGTAAACGCAGAGTCTATTTCACACACCCAACCATCTAGTATTGGATGGGAGGACACTAGAGTGACACTGTTCTCCAGACTTAAGCCCAACCATGGGCCCCATCCAACCCAGATACCAGAAGAGCCCGTACTGGGATGTTATTGGACACTTGTCCAGTCATGTACAAAGTTAATCCTTTGTTATATAGAGTTAGCAACGTGCAGCTTCCTCTATAGGGAACCCAAGAGGGGAGAAGAGATACGTAGTACGATTTAACCTGCAAATCCTCTGCTGAGTACCCTGCACTGCATACAGTGGGTAGCATGTGGTTGGTGCTCAATAACTATTGACTGATGGATTGAATACAGGTAGGAGTATGACACAATCTAAGATCCCAGGGGTGGGGAGACCACACGCTTCGTTAGGGAGACCCAAAGTGGACCATGTGGCCGGGAGAGTCCCACACAGCACTCTAGTGACAGTGCAGAAAGTCACTGTGGGAAATCTAGAAGTTTCTGGAGGTTGCTATTTCATCATAGCACTGTGCAGGCCAGCCCTTCCTGCTCCACTGACTGTCAGGAAAAGCTTTCTCTTTTCTTCCTAGTCAGGCAGCTCTTGAAGTGCTCCACTCTCTCACCTCCACCAGGTGTCCTCCATCCAGGTGGGGAGGACACTTGCCGGCTGCTTGTCTGCTGACTCATCCCTTGGTTTCACTTGGAAAACCTACCACCAACTGACCTCTTTCCAAGCATCAGCCTCCTCATTTTCTTAATCCCTTAGGTGTGATCTCACCTCCACACAGTAGATTGCCTCAAGGCCCAATTCCAATATGAATAAAAATGATTCTTTTGTCATTTTCCAATCTTCCTTTTAAAATATTATTTTATAATTCTCTTTAAGAGGATCACCTAAGTGAAGACTATTTTTACCTAAGAAATGTTAAAATATAAAGACATGGCTGTAATCTGGGGATTCCTGTTAAAATGGCTAGCAGACAGAAGTCAGACGACAGGCTAGAAATATGTGAAGAGTGGTTGCCTTTGAAAGGCGGAGATGGTAATGATTTTCTTCCATTTTTCCACGCTTTCCAATTCTCTACAAAGGCCTTAATATTACTTTGATAACCAGGACCTCTGATAACCTGCCCCCACTTAGTAAGGACTTAGCTGGGAAAGTCAGCTTCATGGGAACTAAAAGGAACCAGGCAACACACAGTTCCCACTGCCAACTGTCAGGTGTGCAGGTCTGAGCTTCCCTGGGTGTGGGAGGAAAGAGAAAGAAGAGAGAAACTCCAAGATCCAAGAGATCCAGCAAGAAGGCTGGAGTCTGAGGACCCAGAAAGCTGAATGGCACAGTTACAACTAATGTGCTGAAGTTCTGTGGCCTCTGGGCCTCTTGACAATCAAAGACCCCAGAAAACTATCTCTACACCCTACCTGTGGAAGGGGAAAGTGCTTAAGATCATTTACAGGACAGCCACCTGGACCTCGAGTGGCTTACAGTTCCTTCATCCAGAGGGTCTTCATTTAGTACATAACAGGTGCTAAGCTGGGTGCTGGAGACATGACAGGGAACCCATCCAGCATGGCTGTGTTCCTGTGACATTCACATATAGGAAAAGCCAGCAAAGGGGAGGGATCGAGGAGAGCTTGTTAGGCAGAGAAAATACCCAAGGGTAAGGGAGAAGCCAGCCTGTTCTGAGCACACACAGTGGTTCCATCTGGCTGGGTCTCAGTGCCAGGTTGGACTAGAGGTGGGGCTGAGGAGCTGTCACAGAGCATTCTGGACACAGATGTCACATAGTCCCTCGAGGTCAGGGTCCTTAGGCATGGCAGCATTCCTTTGAGTTTTCCCTTTTGTAATGTTCCCATTCATGACAATGTGGAAGAGGGGTCCTTGCAGAGAAGGGCTGGGCTGGGAGACCAGTTAGGAGACTAAGCTGTGAGCCAAGGAAAATGAGGAACACCTGAACACTGGGGCAGACGCAGGGCCCAGCGAGAAGCAGATGGCTTCCTAAGGTTTTAAGTAGGTAGAATCAAGGCAGCTGGTACAGATCTTTTATTACATATAAACTGGGATAAGCCATCTTCTCCAAGACAAAAGAGTAGGCAGAAAACAAGACAAGACAGAAATGGAATTAGAACCAACCTGGGAGGAATGTGGAGTTAGGAGTAGAGAGTCTGACACTGGCTGCAATTATAAAAATGTAAAACAAACAAAAATTTGCTAGGTGTGCTTACTTAGAAATAATTAGCTGTCATATTAAGTTCACTTGTGTTATGGCTTAAATGTGTCCCCCAAAGTTCATGTGATGTGTTGGAAGCTTGATCCCCAATGCAACAGTGTTGAGAGATAGGACCTTTAAAATGTGATTAGGTCATGAGGGTTCTGCCCTCATAAATGGATTAATACTGTTATCATGAGAGTAGGTTCCCGATAAAAGGATGACCTCTGCTCCCTCCCCTAAGCCCTCTTGTGCATGCTTTCTTGCCCTTCCACCTTCTGCTATGGGATAATGCAGCAAGAAGGCCCTCACCAGACGCAGCTCCTTGATCTTGGACTTTCCAGCCTCCAGAACTCTAAGCCAAACAAATTTCTGTTGATTATAAATTACCCAGTCTTAGGTATTCTATTATAGAAGCACAAAATGGACTAAGATAATTAGATTCTCATTTTTTATCAGACTGTGGAAGTGAAAAATAAAAATCAAATAAATAAATTAAGAGGGCTGGGTGCAGTGGCTCATGCCTATAATCCTAGCACTTTGGGAGGCTAAGGTGGGTGGATTGCCTGAGCTCAGGAGTTTGAGACCAGCCTGGGCAACACGGTGAAACCCTGTTTCTACTAAAACACAAAAAATTAGACAGGCATGGTGGCGTGTGCCTATAGTCCCAGCTACTCAGGAGGCTGAGGCAGGAGAATTGCTTGAACCCGGGAAGCAGAGGTTATAGTGAGCTGAGATAGTACCACTGCACTCCAATCTAGCCTAGGTGACAAAGCAAGACTCCATCTCCAAAAAAGAAAAGAAAAGAAAAAGAAATTAAGAGAAGGGCAGGTATTAACCCCAAATATCCCACCATGAGGACATATTAAAGTTTTCTTGGCCACTCCCCTAGTATAATGTATGGAATGTCTTTAAGGACCCTCTGTTGTAAATACAAGGACCAGCCCTGCTGGACTTAATACATCCTGCAGGCTTTGAGATCCCTACTCTGTTGCCATCTCTCATAGGATTTGCAGACCAAATCCAAATACTTAAAATAACAACACTCACAAACATGCAAATCAGAGCAAAAAAGAAACTTCTAAAAGGCCCTGAAATTATGCTTTATGAGAGGAGACAATGGGGACCTGAGGATGGTGGAATTTTCTCTCTATGCATCTATGTTTCCAGGGCTCACTTTCTCAATAAACCTTAAATTTCTTTTAAAATAAGGGAACAAGCAAACATTACATTGAAGAGAAATCAATTTCATAAAGAAGGGGAGATTTCCAGGGTACTTTTGCTTCCATGTTTTGCTTCCATGAATTTGTGTTTAACAGAAGATGCAGCAAAACACACAATTATTGCAAAATCAAGGAAATCCACCTCACAATATCCCTTGGTTTCCCAGGCCAGTGTCACAACTGAAAATACATATTGTGGCTAATTGTGTGTCACAAATTAGAATGACAAGGCAAGAAAAAAAAAACTCTCTGATTAACTAATAGCAGCCAACACAGACAGCCTGTGTGGCTCGACACTGCTGGTTTATAAAAGGCAGAAGAAGGAAATGGCTTCTGGACCACAACAGGAAAGGCCTCTGCTCTTAACGAATAAATAACATTTAAATTATTCTCCCCCATTTGCAAAGCATTTTCCCACTCATTATCTCATCTGACCACGTATTCTTGTATCTCACCAAGAACTTGTATACAAAATAAAGAATAAAAAATAAATATGGGCCAGGCACAATGGCTCACACCTGTAATCCCAGCACTTTGGGAGGCTGAGGCAGGTGGATTGGTTGAGGTCAGGAATTTGTGACCGGTCGAGCCAACGTGGTGAAATCCGATCTCTACTAAAAATACAAAAAATTAGCCGGGTGTGGTGGCACACGCCTGTAATCCCAGCTACTCAGGAGGCTGATGCAGGAGAATTGCTTGAACCCAGGAGGTGGAGGTTGCAGTGAGCCAAGATCACGCTACTGCACTCCAGCCTGGGCAACAGAGTGAGACTCCATCTCAATAAATAAATAATATGGAACTCTCCCAACACAATAATAAGACAAACCCCCAAATGTTTTAAATGGGCAAAAATATTTGAATAGGCACTTCACAAAAGAAGATATGTAAATGGTCAAAAAGCATACAAAAAGATGTTCAACACCATTAGTCATCAGGGCAAAGAAAACTAGAACCACAATGAGATGCCTCTGTACACCACTTATATGTCCAAATTAAAGAAAACGAGTTTTAGCAAAGCTGTGGAGCAACTGAAATTCTCGTGTATTGCTGGTAGAAAAACAAAATGGCATAACCATCACAGATAATTTTTTGGCAGTTTCTTACAAAGTTAAACATACACTTATTGATATGACAATTCCATTCCAAGAGAAATGAAAACATAAGTCCACACAAAGACTTGTACCTGGGTGTTCATGGTAGCTGTATTCATAATTGCCAAAATCTGGAAACAAATCAAATGTCCATCAGCAGTGGAATGGATATACAAATTGTGGTACACATATACAATAGAAAACTGCTCTGCAATGGAGAGAAAATAACCACTGACAAACACAAAAACATGGACAAAGCTCAAAGACGTTATGCTGAGCAAAAGAAGCCAGAAACAAAAGACTGTACAGTGCATGATTCCATTCATATGAAATCGCAGAAAGGGTCAACTGAAGGTGCAGCGACAAAAAGTAGATCTGTGGTTGCCTGGGCATGGGGTGGGAGGTTGACTGCAAAGAGGCATAAGGAAATTTGTGGGTAGATGAGGGGTGATGGAAATAGTCTATGACTTGATTTGTGTATTAGTTTCATAAGTTATATATGTGAACCCAACAGTATCTGAGATAGGCCTCAGTCAATCTAGAGAGTTTATTTTGCCAAGGTTAAGGATGCACCCGTGACCCAGCCTCAGGAGGTCCTGACAACCTGTGCCCAAGGTAGTCGACGTACAGCTTGCTTTTATACATTTTAGGGAGACATGATACATCAATCAATACATGTAAGTGTACATTGGTTCAATCTGGAAAGGTGGGGGAACTTGAAGCAGGGAGCTTCCAGGTTACGGGTAGATTATTATCAATAGAAAGGAATGTCTGGGTTATGATAAGTGGTTATGGAGACCAAGGTTTTATCTCATAGATGAAGCCTCCAGGTAGCAAGCTTTAGACAGAATAGATTGTCAAAGTTTCCTATCAGACATAAGGTCTCTGTTAATGTTAATGCCGGTCAGCTTTTCCTGAATTCCAAAAGGGAGAAGGGTATACTGGGGCATGTCCAACCTTCCCTTCCATCATGGCCTGAACTAGTCTTTTCAGGTTAACTTTGGAATGCTCTTAGCCAAGAGGAGGTCCATTCAGATGGTTGGGGGGGCTTAGAATTTTATTTTTGGTTTACAGTGAAGACTTATCAAGCCGTACACTTAAATAAGTATGTTGTTAAATGTAAACTATACCTAAATAAAGATTATATTAAAAGAAATTAATGCAGCTAACGGTGACCCCTGGCAAAATAAAATAGTGTATATGTACGTACATATACATGCAAAGAAATGAGTTGAAACTAGAAGGATGCCAATCAAATGATAACATGGTCAGCTTGGGGTCAGAGTACATTTGGGGATGAGGGCAGCTGTAAAAGCAGACTTGGACCTTTTCTTCTACAAGTACTGTGTCATTTGAATTTTGGAAAGAAAAAAAACCTCAGAAGGAGGAGAAGGAGCAGGAGGAGAAGGAGCAGGAGGAGAAGAAGATGGATCTTAAGTGATTTGCCCGGGAGCACCTTACGAAGATGAGATTCAAGTCTAGGTCTAAGCTTTCTAATTCCGTGAGTGGGAGTGACCCACATCCAAGAGGAAGCTCAAAAGGAAGATGTTCTCCATCACCTCTTGCTCATCCTGACAGCATGCAAAACCACATCCAATGCAGCTCAGAAAACTCTGAAATTGCCCAATTTCATTGGAAACACTTAATGCTGTGGTTTCCAATTTCAATTGTAAAGTAGATATGTAGGCCATTTTTACCATTAACTTCTCAGAAATGGAGAGAGCTCTCTTTCCACCTCCTCCCTCTCTGCTGCGGCTTTGGTGAAACGTGCACTCAGGCTCATCTGTCTCAATGATCTCCAGTAAGTACACATGAGTAGAGAGGCCTCAGTTCAGCTCTTCCTGGTCCCACCAGGGTTGATTCTTTGAGAATTCTAGAATGCCACATCCTAGGCCCCCCAAAGAAATCCTGCGTCTTACCCCCGGAAATGTGAATCATAGCACATTTCAAATCAACCATTGTTTAATACTCACAGACTGGGCACATCCAAAAACATATTTTCAGTTTTACAACAGTACCTGCTGCATATCGGCACTATTTGTGGAAGCAATAAATCGACACGGAGCTGAAACACAAACAAATGCTAAATTGCTTTTATAACACTTGATTTTCTTTCTATTTCTTTATTCAGTTTAGTTTTGTTTTGCTTAACTCTAAACTCACCAGCCAGAAGCTCCCTTGAAATGTGGGTATACAGCCACTAGGTGGCAAGAGAGAGTCTCCTGCCTGGAGGGAAGACCGCCAGTCTGTCCCTGGGTCAGGCCGGGGCCACCCCGCTACCTGCAATTAGCATGGGGCTTTATGAACCACGACTTTCTAATAAACACAGGATCTGTTTGATAGAGCCTCCAAAACAGGCCTACGTAGTGATGAAAGACTGAACTTCAGAAGAAAACCTTCATGGCAAACATCTTCAGAGATGTTCCCAACTTAAGGTTCTGAACACAGACACTTCCCTAGAAAGCCACTGTTTCTCAGTCCCGGGAGCCTTGCTTTGCTTTGCTTACAGACTTGCTGTTCTTAACTCACACTACAGCCAAGATAACATCTGTCTCTTCTCTTATCCTCTATTTCAATATAAAGGACTCCTCACTCTTGTTGCTTCCTATAGGCTACCCCTCCACAGGGAGAAATAGCTGATTTAACAGCAGTCAATATCCCAAATCTGGAACAGGGAGAATGGAAGCATTGAAAAATTGGAGAATTTAGGCCGGGCACGGTGGCTCATGCCTGTAATCCCAGCACTTTGGGAGGCTGACGTGGATGGATCACTTAGGAGTTCGAGTCCAAGCCTGGGCAAAATGGCGAAACCTCATCTCTACAAAAAAAAAAAAAAAAATCCCAGAAATCAGCCAGGCATGGTAGCGCACACCTGTAAGTCCCAGCTACTCAGGAGGCTGCGGAGGCAAGATTGCTTGAGCCCTGAGGTCAAGGCTGCAGTGAGCCGAGATCACACCACTGCACTTCAGCCTGGGCAACAGAGTGAGACCTTGTCCCAAATAAATAAATACATTTAATTTAATTAGAGGATTTAAGGATTTTCCCTACACACACCTCCTTATTTTCTCTGGCCCTTTCTGACTACTCTCCCTAACTCCCTGCTCATCTGGTCTCCCAAAACTACTCCAGAAAAAAAAAAGGTTGGGGACTAAAGGAAAGCCAGGCGACAGTGCCAGTGTGACAGATGACAAAGCCTCTGCCTGACCAAACCTTAGGTCCCTGAACTTTCTCCAAGCCCTATCTGTGGACTTGCCTATAAAAACCAGTTTTAGCAAAAACCCTCCTAAGCCAGTTTATCAAGATCCCCTTACCCTCAATATCCATCTGATTGGATTCTTCATCCCCCACCAGTCCCCAGTGATGTCTGATCACCAGGCCTTTCTTCAGCAAGAGTCATTACTGAGTTCAGCCAGGACGCCCCCTCACCCCGATATGCCCTTTTAGTAATTCTTCATCCACAGGTTCCCACCCTGTCCTAGGCTCTACATTCCCATTTACCCATGCTGCATTCGGAATTGAGCCCAGTTCTATGCTGAGGTCTCGCTTCACCTCTCACCATAGTCCTGAATAAAATTGGTTTTCACATTTAAAAACTGTCCAGCTCTGCTTGTTCCTTGACATGGGGTAATTTTTATTCTATGTGACAGTTCGCCTTACCTCAGCCTACACCCCTCAAAGCTGCAACTCTATGTTCAAGAATCAGACAGCTCTTTCCAATAGATAGGAAGAGGCTGCCCTGGTGAAAAGGAAAAGGCTGTGGGAGGAAGGAGAGAGCCCGAAGGCTGCCCCCTTCTCTAGACTGAGCTCTGGGATGGGTGGATGATAAAACCTAGATATATTTAGACATCTGAGGATGAAGAGGACTTTGCTTTGCTTCCACAGGGACCCCAAGGAAACTGCAAGCCCTCCAGAGACTAAAAACAGCAGAACAGCAAGAAATGGCAGCAAAGGTCTGGGCAGAATCATCCTATGTGGGCACAGACACATACAGAGTCCCCTGTGGCCCCAGGAGAGTTTATAAGAAGATCCAGAGGCTGTCCTATTCCACATCTCAGCAGAGAGAGGCCCATGAGCCTAAAAGCTGATCATCAGGACAAGAAGGACACGAATGGTCCTGCAGAGTGAACCGCGGGGAGCAAGGCCAATCACCAGACACCAGACCGGCCAGACACAGCTCTGCAGTTCCCCAAGACCACCACAGACCCATTGCCCCTCACCAATAGCTCCAGGCTGCATAGACCCCTCCACTTCGTGGATGTCCTCAAAGGAGAAAGGGGAGGCAGGAGTGGAACCCTGACTTGGTTCAGTTGAAACAAAATGACTGCACTATTGTTGAATTGCTGAAGTTTACCTGAAAGAAATGAGATTAAGTTTTCGGCCACAACGCAAAACAAGAAATGAGGCTTCAACTGAGATTAAGGTGAGTTATAGGAAAATGTGCTCCCTTGAAGGACCTGTGAAATGTGTTCGCTATGAGAAGATGACCAGAATTCACGTTCTTAGCTGTGGGACTCAGGCTGACTCCTGTTTCTGGAGCTTGCACAAAGGGCAGGGAAACCCCTGTTTCAGGCACAGTGATTTCAATGTTTAAAAGAAAACGGGTGGGCCCTGGCGATCACAGTAACATTTCATAAGTTTACATCTCTGTGAGGCAGGTAGTGTAATCCACATTTTGCAAAGGAGGGAACTGAGGCCGAGAGCAATTAAATGGCCTCTCCAATGGGGCCCAAACGTTGGAGAACAGAGCTTTAACGGAATCCAGCAATTCTATACTTAGAACTGACTCTCTCTTTATTATATCTCACTACTACCTTGATATTTAAAACATTTAACTTTTTTCAATCAAAAACTAACAATAATTTAGGCATAATGACTACTATGTCATTTAATGTCTTGCTGATATTTTCAATATTCCATGCCAGGATTAATTTCAACTCCTAAAGAGCTAACCATGGCATCAACTCCCAACAACCATCCTTCCAGAAATGTTTTCCCCTTTCTTTTGTTCTAGAGTGGCACTGACCTGTATGGTGACCACTTGCCACATGTGGCTATTGAGCACTTGAAACTGGCTTGTCAGAATTGAAGTGTAAAGTGTAAACCACATACCAAATTTCAAAGAAGTGGCACATAATAAAAAAGTGAAATATCTCATTAACCACTTTTTATTGACTATGCGTTCAAATGATAACATTTTGAATATATTGGATTAAATACATGGATGATGCTCCAACACTCACAGTCCCTTATCAAGTCTCCGCTTCACATTCTTGCACCTCTGACTTGGAAATAGCACTGGTGTCTAAGAGCCTATTAATGTCATCGATAGGTTCTTGGAAACCACAATTTTTTAAAAAATGACATATAAGAAAATGCATAACATTGAACAAAATGACATTATTCCAGGATCTGCTGCACATTGTTTCACTTAAAGTCAGTCTCCAAGAACCTATTGGTGATGTTCAGTGAAAACTTTCTGTCCTTCCTGTTTGCAGGTACCTGGGCAAGTTACTTAACTTCTCTAAGCCTGGTTTATGCCCCTGCAAAGAGGGAAGGATCATAATCACCAGTACTTAGTGATGCCGGAAGGAGAAAATAAAATAATAAATATGAAATGGCTGACAATGTCCTTGTCACATAGAAGACGTGTGATTCACAGTAACTGCTATTGTCTGCCTCACTTCACTAGTAACGGTCCAGGGAAGCCTGTAATGTGCATGATGCAGCACGTTCACATGCTGGACATGGGTGAAGGGAAAGGCCAGGCTCATCTGAATACAACAGGATGCTTGTGATGTTTTGAGGAGGAATCAAGGACTAGTTATTCACAGCATGGATCAAATGAGATAAGGCACGCAAAAGACTTTGTCAGTAGTAAAGCATTACGAAATGCAGAGACTAGCTGTGGATGATGATGAGTCAGACCCAGCTTCCCTCCGTGCCTGGCTGAAGTCACGCCATCTGTCTTGATGCCCTTACCCATCTATATAGAGGGAGCAACTGAGGCCCCTTCCAATACTGAAATCCTTTATTTCTGCTACTTTAGAAATAATCACATTTTTGGTAAATTCAAATGATCAAAGGATTCCATTTCCTAATGTTCAAAACTAGCTGCAGAAACATCTAAATGAATCAAACCAATAAAGTATTTATTGTGTATGTTTTGATTGCTGAAACTTCTATTTTGGCAACACACACACACAGAGAGAGAGAGAGAGAGAGAACCCATAAGTCTTCATCTTTCCTTGGATAAATGAGCCTTCTTGTCTGGCCGTTTAAGTCATGATTAAGTAAACGATTTCCAACTCACCGTTCGTAGCAGTTCAGGTGGGTCCTTCCTGTGTGGCAGTGGCCCTCCTGACTTATGATTTCCTGTGTGTCAGTCTGTTACCATTGCAGCTTAAATGAGGAAACAAGAACAAAACAACCTCCAACCCCAAGAGACTATTGGAGGCAAAGGCTTCAGTCCCCAGAATCTCACACGTGGGGAGCCCGAGAGTCCAGCCCTGACCTTTTCTCCAGTAATAACATAAGAAACAACCGGCGCTGGCTTTATTTTGGATACGAAGAGCGTGCTTTTCCTTAAATCTTCCTTTAGTCAGGGCTACCCCTTCATGGACACCCCGACATTCATGGTTCCTGCTTGAGTCCCTGCTTCCATATTCCTGCACTTCTCACTTGAAATATCCCTGGAGTCTGTTAAGCAGCCATGTTTGGAAGTTCTTGGTGTGCAGGCAGATGTGTGCATGACCTCTCTCTCAACACGACACAAGCTCCCCGAGATCAGACGGTATGCCTCCACGCCCCTTCCCAAGCCTTCCCAGCAGCACTGAGCATGTGAGGGGAGCTGGGGCCCAGGCCATGATGGGAAGCACTCTCTGCCTAAAGACTAGGGTGCTATACCCTCAATGGTGGGAATGAGCCCCAGCTCTGGTGTCTGTCTCGGTTCTTCCTCCTGAACAGTCAACATGAACTCCTCACCCCTCTTATCCACTTTGCATAAACTGAAAATAACAAACCCAGGGCTCTTTCTGTCATAGGAAAGGGGTTTTTTGGTTGTTTTTTTTTTTTTTTTTTTTTTTAATAAGATTAAACAGAGATGATTCAACACACCCAGGATATAACACATGGGCCATGAGTCAAGGCCGGGCATTCCTCTGGTCAGCCTGGTTGTTTGGGCCCCCTTGGCAGGGCTCTCTCCTGAATCTGCCCCCTCAGCCTCCCCATCACCACGGCATGTTCAGCTATGGGTACAAGGCCTGTAAATGGGGAAGTGGGTCAAAAGACATAAAGATCCCTTCCCCGTCCCAGTGAAATATATTTTGGATAACAAACAGCATTATTCCCCGTGTGTCTTGCCCAGGGCCCAGAGCCTCCACTTGTTAGAGGCAGAGAGAGAATGGAGAGCCCCTTCATTAGATGGAGGACATCACAGGTGGGCAAGAAACTGCAAGCTTGCACTGAGGCCTAGCCTTGAAATAGCAGCACCTGCCGGCACCTGTGGTCTGGGGACAGGGTCACAGGATGGAGGGGCCTCCTAAACCTTTTATCTCTATGTACTAAGTACAACCCATTTTCTCACCTCACAGAGCCAGGTCAGCCTCTGTGAGGTCCTGGTGGCAAAAGGAGAAGTGTCTGCCCACCTGCCTGTGGTGGGGTGCTTGTGCTTGCATTCCTGCGAAGCTGTTGGTTAGCTGTGCAATAGGCCCCTCTGACCAGCTCACCCTCTACCTGCAAACCTCAGACCCAGCTGCAAAGATCCAAGCACTGATGGGACCCTCTGGTAGCCTGACGCATGGGCGGCCCCAGATTCCTCTCTCATCTGATCTGTCATGGAGGGCTCCCCAGTTGAGAGTCCTCAAAAACACAAATCTGATTGACAAGCTGCCTGCCTGTCTGCCTTCAGCTAGTCTACCTGCTGCTGCCTTCAGGTTTCCTCCCAGCGTAGCTTGGACTCGCCTTGGATTGCCTGATATGGCAGGTGCACTGCTCTCACACCAGCCAATCATCTGCTGCTATAGAGCCTAAAATGAACCCGGAGAGCGTAGGAGCCTGGTCAGGTCACCAGCAGTCCATAGGGTTTGTAGTCCTCTGATTTTCTACCACCTCGGCCCCCACCATCACTACCAGGACCACTTTTGACCCCCAGGCCCTCTGCTGGGATTTCCTACAACCACACAGCTTCCTGACCTCTTATTCCCACTTTTGCTCTCTTCTCCAAGAGCCAGCTCAATGGCTTGTGGGTACACCCCATTCCACTCTGTAAAGGGACACACGGCCCAAAGCCAAACCATTCCTTTCCAAAACTCTGGGACTAGAAAACCTAAAAACTGGCAAAAGTCCTTCCTTCCTCAGGGCCTCTGGGGTCTGGTCTCCTTGAAGGACCCTTCCAGGTGGCTTAGGACATGTTAAGTGGGCTCCTGCTAACCCCATGCCAGCATTCTCCCAACAGCTGATGCCAGGCTACTCTGAGCCCAACTTGGGCACAGAGCAGAAAGGACAAGTAGCCTATGAGCCCCAGTGAACACCTCCAGTCGCTGTGTCTGTGTCTGTATCTTTGTGAGACGATCATATCTAATATCTGCAACAATGATTTTCTGAGATCAACCCTGGTGTCAAGCTTCCTGAGCTGTAAGTCCCAAAAACCACTAAAATGGTATGCTTGAAGAAAACTATTGATGGTAGTAGTATCTGGGCTGCAATATCTCTCTCAGCAGAGACAGAGCATTTTACTTTTCACAGTGAACTCTTTTGCACTGTTGAATTTCTTACTCTAAGCTTGTATAATTTTTTAAAACTAATAAAATGTCCTAGGAATTTCCATATTATACTATCCAATTTGCATACTCTGGGATTCCAGTTGTAGCACAAAAATCCTTATTCAACTATGCTGTAATTCATATACATGTGAAATACAGCCATGATGCTTAGAACCAAGATTAATCCAAGGGGATTTCCTCACTCAGCCAGTGTGCACTCAGCTCTGTGCTGTAGGGACACTGAAGTGGCATGGGTGGCACAAGCCCCTTCCTTGTTGAAGTAGGAAGCCTATTCAGAGAAAGTGGCCATGTCCTAATTCTTCGGGAGGCCCCAAAATAAAGAGTGGGGAAAGTGGAGCAGCCCCAGAAGGGCAGGTTTATTACTAGCACAAAAGGACCCTGATCTAGGACACCCCCAGACATACTACTTAGATAGAGCCATCCTACTCTTCAACAGCACCTCTCTTTTGTACCTGAATTTAATTCCTTCGAAACACTATGAATGGGTATGTTATTTAGCTTGACGTAATCATTTCACAATGTACACATAGATCGAAACATCACATTGTATACCATAGACATATACGATTTTTATGTGTCAATTATGTATGCTTTAATAATGCTGAGTACAGTTTGAAACAACAAATTAAATTTTTTTTTTTTTTTTTTTTTGAGACGGAGTCTCGCTCTGTCGCCCAGGCTGGAGTGCAGTGGCACGATCTCAGCTCACTGCAAGCTCCGCCTCCCGGGTTCACGCCATTCTCCTGACTCAGCCTCCCGAGTAGCTGGGACTACAGGCGCCCACCACCTCGCCCAGCTAGTTTTTTGTATTTTTAGTAGAGACGGGGTTTCACCATGTTAGCCAGGATGGTCTCGAACTCCTGACCTCGTGATCCACCCGTCTCGGCCTCCCAAAGTGCTGGGATTACAGGCTTGAGCCACCGCGCCCGGCTAACAAATTAAATTCTTAGGTTTCAAACCAACCTCCTCCTCTCCATCATGAGGTCAAACTTGGCCACCACATCCATTGCTTGGAGGGTTACTGGCCCGTGTTCCTTAATATCACATAGGATCATTTCCTTGGGGATGACTAGCCTAATATTCCAAGATTTCCTGGGGGGCTCAAGGCTCAAGAATTGGGCATTTCCTCTAAGACATGCCCACACATCTCCAAGGAAAATGCTATATGTTCTCTTTCTCTACCTTTCCATCCCACCTCCACCGGGATGATCCTTTGACTGCTGCAGTTACCGTGACTAGCTAGCTCCTCCAGTTCTCCCAGCAGAGCTGTTCAAGGAAAGTAACACTCTAGGAAGCCATTTGGCCTCCACATGCCCTCAGCTGAACTACAGGTCTGGGCAGGGAAGGCAAGATGCCCCAGAGACGTCACCCGGGGGAATGGCAGGGCAGGCATCGGAATGGGTGCCACAGCATCTCCCAGCACTCTATCCTGTAGTCCCCAAGCTTGTCCTCAGAATGCTAACCAATAATCTGGAGCTGTTTTTCCATGACATAAGTGAGGCCCCGGAGGTCCTCTACCAGCCCACTAGTGCTTCTGCTCTGCCTGGATTAGGCAAAATCAGAAACCCAGCCCCAGTGCGAGTCACCCCCAACTCACTGCTAGTCATCCTTTACCTAACAGTCTTGATGATGAAAATGCCGTTGTACCCCCAGAATTACATCAGGCTGGGAGTGTTTTCCTAAGCACGCTATCCCTAGGGCCTCATTTCCACTCTCAATCTCCATGCCCCATTGTCATTTGGAAAAGTTGGAAACTATCAGGAGAATAACTCAATAAGTCATTCTGCATCTCATCACTATCAAAGGACAGGAACCCTTGGAAAGAACAAATATAGGAGAGCATGGATCTGGGGATTGAAGAAGCTGCTATAATCTTGGGCAGCAGCTACCTATGAGCATGCACCCCTTCAGATCAGGCTTGGCATAGGATGACAATACTTGCCAAGCACCATGACTGTTAATGCAATTTCTTAAGACTCTGTCTTCCTTACACTGCTCCAGGCCCTCAGGGGCCCATGACTATGCAGAAATGACCTTGAACCTGGAGGCCTGGAGTATTTACTCATTTGTATTTACTCATTTGCTGAGTAAATACAAGGGAAGGCAGGTGAGCCATGCCGACACAGCCGTTCATAAGCCAGGCTCTCTCAGATGCCTTCCCTCCGCTCTCCCACTCTGCACTACTTCATTAACCCTGCTCTCATTGAAATTCCTAGAACCACCTTAATCCTCATGCAAAAAAAAAAAAAAAAAAAAAATTAGTCTGAGTCTTCATGGATTCTTAAGACCACATGGCTTAAACCCTGTTCAATTCCATTACCTCCTCTTCTTTGATGTTGCCTGCTGCTGTCCAGGGCCAGGCTGGTCTCCATTGGGTCCTCAGCCATCTCTGCTGGCTCCATTCAGATCTGCCCTCCAGAGTTCAATAATCCCTAGAAAGGATTAGTGTTGCTGGTTTGCATTTATTAGTTTGTTTGTTTGTTTGTTTGTTTGTTTGTTTATTTATTTATTTATTTATTTATTTATTTATTTGAGATAGGGTCTCACTCTGTCATCCAGGATGGAGTGTGGTGGTACAATTATGACTTACTGCAGCCTCAACCTCATAAGCTCAAGCAATCCTCCCACTTCAGCCTCTCAAGCAGCAGGGACTATAGGTGCACACCACCACATCTGGTTAACTTTTTAAAATTTTTCATAGAGACAAGGTCTGCGTATGTCACCCAGGCTGGTCTTGAATTCCTGGGCTCAAGAGATCCTCCTGCCTTGGCCTTCCAAAGTGCTGGGATTATAGGTGTGAGCCACTGCATCCAGCCCTATTTATTTTTAATTTGGATTCCAAAGATTCCTCCAGTGGCATCTTACTTTGGAAATAAATTACAACAATAGTATTTATCAAGCATTTATCAAGCCCTTACTACATGTGAAGCCCTGTAGGAAGTATCCTGTTGTTTATCACTTATATTCCCAACAAAATATTCCACAAGGTTGAGGTTCTTATTATCCTCATTTCACTGACAGACTTGCTCCAGTCGTAGGGTAGCATGCTCCAGGTATATCGTCCAATCAAGTTTGCTATTGCTTCCCTACTGATGTGAGTCTGTGATGTCTATCAGTTACTAAGAAATCCACATGTTCAACCACTGTCTGGAGGGCCATCCCAAGAGTATATCAAATTAAAGTTCAGGCATATCCAAACTTTAATTCATTAACTCCTCTTACATCACTGCCCTTCCACTCCAAAGCAAACCAATATAGCTTCTCATTCCCCTGGTTTCCTTGTGGTGTTGAATAATGTAACTCAGTGGATCAATCTAAAAGTCTCAGAATTATCCTCAACTTTGCTTCCTCAGCCCCCACGTGCATCCAGTTGGTCACTATGTCCATTCTGCTTCTACTTTAAACGTATCTCAACTACCTCCCTTCCATTCTGTTCCCACCACTGCTGCCTTATCTCAGGGCCTCGTCATTTCCCCCCAGCCTCCCTGTCTCCCTGCCTTGAGCCTAGACAACTCCAGTCCTTTCTCTACCACAATGCAAAACATGAACTTGCTAAAATGCAGATCTGATTTTGTCACTCATATTTCCCTACTAGTAGGCAACTACTACCCCAGGTCCTTCCTAATCTGGTCCCTTCCTGCTTTCCCAGCCTGATCTCTCATCACCTTCCTGCAGAGACCCTGCCTGAAGAGCTTCTGCCTGACATTCCCCATCTCCCCTTGTCTACTACTCTTCCTTCAAGATTCAATGCAAGTAGTAGCTTCCCAAAAATGTGCTCCCCTTGGCCAGGCACAGTGGCTAATGCCTATACAATTTGGAAAGCCGAGGTTGGAGGATAGCTTAAGGCCAGGAGTTTGAGATCAGCCCAGTCAACATAGTGAAACCTCATCTCCAAAAAAGAAAAAAAAAAAGTGTTTCCCAGTGCTCCCAGACTCAATCACCTGGCCCTCTTCTTGGTGCCATGCACATACCTCCATCAGACATTGGTAACACTATCATCATTATCAAGTATTTTCTTCTGTCTTCCCTAAAAGTACTGTGCACTTCTTGAGATCAGAGACCATGTCTTACTCAACTTTATATTTCCAAAGCTTATCATAGTAGGATAAGCACTGCATAGTGGAATCAAATGCACAGCCCTCTTCCTTGAGGTTCACCGGCCCAATCTCTCCTATGTTGTAAGTCAACCAGATTGTGTCTGGCTTGGCAGTGACTCTGAAAGTCCTAACTCCTCTCCTCCCCTCCTCTCTATACCTGAGCTAATAGTTAAGCCTGGAGTAGATGTCAGTAGTATGTATCTCTAAGTAAGTTCAAATTATTTCTTGGGCATATCCCTTTCAGTAAATGGCTCAGTACTTCTCCACACTATACAACTCATTATTTTTGTAGAATTCAGACCATTTTGCAACAAAATTAGATATGGCTTTGAAATAGGTCAAACCACTATAGACAACAACAGCCTACACTCCACAAGTTGTATGCCTACCAGCTTTTCCAATCAATAGTCTAAAACATGGGAAAGTTTCTTTAAAACTGTAAATTGATATTATTAACTTTTTTTTTTTTTTGAGACAGAGTCTCACTCTGTCGTCCAGGCTGGAGTACAGTGGCGCGATTTCGGCTCACTGCAACCTCCGCCTCCTGGGTTCACACCATTCTTCTGCCTCAGCCTCCAGAGCAGCTGGGACCCACCACCACGCCGGGCTAATTTTTTGTATTTTTAGTAGAGAGGGAGTTCCACATGTTAGCCAGGTTGGTCTCGATCTCCTGACCTTGTGATTCGCCCACCTCGGCCTCCCAAAGTGCTTGGATTACAGGCATGAGCCACCGCGCCCAGCCTGATATTATTAACTCTTATTTTAATCATTCCTGTGAGTCAGGATCAGTTGGGACAGTTTCGTGAGGGATGAGTGATTTCCAACATTATGAAACAGAGAGTGCTTTGCTCCATTTATCTTCTTAGAAAACTACATTTTAATCACTCGATTTTATTTTGAAGACAAACTAGATTCATATTTATAGTAAGACAGAAGAATAAGCATTTTTCCACACATCATAGATTTTACCGTCATATTCTCGGAAAGGTCTTACAAAACAAATGGCCATGCTGTTTGATTACTGCCAGAAATAGTAGCTTCAGTATAACTCTTCTAAAACCAAAGCCATCGTTTATGAAGGTATCTCCAAATATCCGATAAGCCTATAACTAAAGCTAAACCACCAACTAAAGTATTAATGAAGAAATGTAAAACGAGATTCTTCAATGCGTGAGAAAAATTCTCCAAGTGTTAGCCTCATTATCAAGAGTCTACATCAACAAAATTCCTGTCCTCAGTTCCCTACACTGAAGGTAAATCTGTATCTGGGTAAATGATGCAGCTATAAGTCCCCAGAAATAACGTCATGATAAAGTCCCACCTGAGCATGAGGGGGACCACATTCTTACATTGTTTAAAAATGGAAGATTTTGTCTTTGCACCTTTCCCTGCTGTTTTTTGGCCCCCAGGGGAAGGTTCCATGGTCCTTCACATTGCACAACCCTACTTTTGTTATGGTTCATCATCTCCTAGTTTCACTAGAAAGAAAGGATGAATGGCCCAGAAGTGGAATATGTCCATTTAAATACAGTTTACTTTCAGTCAATAGTCATTTATTAAGCACTCACTGTGCCATGAGGAATGAGCAAATAAAAAAGAAATGACCCAACCCTTCAGGAGCTCTGGGGGTCTAGAAAAGAGGAAAGGCAGACACGAAGTCAAAAACCGTGGCACAGATGTGATCAATAATATAATGGAAGTAGGAAAAACAAAAAGCATAATCAAAGAAAATGGGAGTAACTCCAACTGGACATTGTCTTGGAGTAGATGGGGTGCTAAGACAGGAATTCAATAGCAGAAGATGTATGAAGTAGTTATTCCAGGCAGAGAGAATGATTTGGGCTGACAGAACATGGAATTTGAATCAAGAACAGTGAGTAGTAGCCCAGAGTATGCACTGCAGTGTGGTGGAGGATAAAGATGCAAAGGTAGAGGAGAGTGTGGAGGGCTTTGAATTCCGGACTCAGCAGTTTGTGTGTCATTCTGCATGATAGCAACTTTTTATAATTTAGGCCTCCGCTAAATTTTTGTAAATGTTCTGTATAAACTTAAAACTAGTATATATTCTCTAATTCATGGGCACATATCCAATATATGTTCATTAAATCAAACTTCTTCATTGCATTAAGTTTTTTCATTGTGTTTTGTCTGTTTGACCTTTACATAATCGAAAGAAGTAAGTTGAAATCCCTCCACAATTATGCATTTATACATTTCTCATTAGTACCATACTAGTTCTGTTTCATTTAAATAGTTATTTGAGGCCAGACACCATGGCTTACGCCTATAATCCCAACAATTTGGGAAGCTGAGGTGGGAGGATCACTTGAGCCCAGAATTTTGAGATCAGCCTGGTAACATGGTGAAACTCCATCTCTACAAAAAGTACAAAAATTAGCAGGGCTTGGTGGTGTGTGCCTATGGTCCCAGCTACTCAGGAGGCTGAGGCAGGAAGATAGCTGAGCCTCAAGAGGTAGAGGCTGCAGTGAGCCGAGATCAGGCCACTGCACTCCAGCCTGAGCAACAGAACAGGATCCTGTCTCACAATAAATAAATAAAAGTAAATAAAATAAAACTATTTGATTAGGTATATACAAGTTTATAATTGTGTCTTTCTGGTGAATTAAACCTTTCATCATCACAAGTTGACTCACAATAATGCTTCTTGTCCTAGAGCCTATTCTGATCAGCACTACTACAGTCACTAGAATTTTTTGATGTTGTTGATTAGTTTTCATCTTTTAATAGTGATTTAGTGTATCAATGATATTTCTGGACCTGTTTCTTCTACCTTTTTCTTTTCCACTTCTATTTGTCCTGCATTTTCTATGCTTTGATTTTCTCCTTCCAAACCTTTTCTTTTCTTTTCTTTTTGTTTTGTTTTGTTTTTTGATTGAGATGTTTTTTGGTCAGATTTCTTATTCCATATTTTTCCCTTGACTGTTTCAGAAGTTATATTCTCTATTTCTAATTTTTTATGGTTATCCTTAAAGTTTTTCACTGGGTAAGTAACAGTCAAAAAATAATATATTGACTCTCCTCTAGAAGGATAGAAGGACCCTAGAACATTAACCTTCAAGTAATTCCTGAATCCTTTCCACGTTTTAGTTTTCTAGTATTTTAATTCTGTCCTTTTCTTTATTCTCATCAACTCATTATTAATAGCATCATTGTCATTATTATCATTTATGCAGGCAGTTGTTTTTCTTAAGTCACCTGTAATTTCAACAATTTATTTGTTCATAATTCCTTTTTGCATTTCAGACCTTCCTTAGGGATTGTTTTCCTTCTTCCTAAAAATTGCATTTAAAAGTCCATTTAATGAATGCTTGTTGGTGGTAAACTCTCTCAGTTTTGTTTATTTGAAAACATCTTTATATTACCTTTGTTCCTTTTTGTTAATGTTGATATTTTGTATAAGACAGAAATTTTCATCCTTTTCACCCTTATTCTGCAAAGATAGATTAAATACGCATTTTAAAATACCGTTTTCACTGAATTGGGTTTCCACTGTTGTTCCACTGTTGCTGTTGAGTAGTCTGCCATTGTCATTTATTTCTAAGAAGTCTGACTTTTTTTTTTTTTTTTTTTTTTTTGCTGATTTTTGCTGATTTTAAGATCTTCTCTTTGTCTTTGTTTAGTATTATTATTACAATTTGTTCGTGGTATATTTATTTATCCTCCCCAGTGTACACTGTTTTCTCTATTGGTAAAGTCATAGTTAGTGCTGGTTCTGAAAAATTCTCAGCCATGTCTTTAAATATTGTCTTGTTCATTCTCTCTATTCTCTTCCTTCAAAATTCCAGTTAGACCAATGTTAATTCTCATTCTACCCTCCCTATCGTTTAACCTCTCTTTTTTAATTCCTGTGTACTTTTGTAAATTCCCATTTACTTTTTCTATCTATGCTGAATTCTGATTAATGTCTTCAGAACTACCTTCTGGTTCATTAATCATTTCTCAGCTATTTAACCCATTCACTAAGATATGTATTTCAACAATTATATTTTTTATTTATAGATTACTTCACTTTTTTAAACCTGCCTAGTTTTATTTTTAAATTACGCCTTTCATTTCCTTAGATGTTTTCTACATGATTATATGTTATATCAACCCCTCCCTTGACTAAATGTGCAACCTTAGGCAATTGACTTTATTTCTCTGCTCCTCTGTTTCCTCATCTGTAAAATAGGAATAATTATTGTACCTCCTTCATAGAGATATAAGATTAAATGAGTTCCTGTGTTTGTACCAGACAATGTCTTCTCACGAAACAGAAACCAGTCTGGCTCTTTCGATCAGAGAGTGAAGTATACACAGGGAAGTCAGTTACAAAATTAGAAGTGAAGGAGCAAAAAAGGGGAAGATCATGTGACCCAGAGATCAAGAACTACAGAAAACTGCTACTGCACCTGCAGGAGCCAAGGCTCCTCTGAGCTTCCACAGAGCCATGCAGCCACTCCAGTAGCCCCTGGTCATCTACTGGCCACTGTCCCTTTAGGAACCCTGCTCGTCTCAGTCCCATGCCTTTAACTCCACACTGTGAGAAGGCCACTTAACTGTGACTGCCACTGCTCCTGCCCATTTTGCATGTGCTGCCAGAGGCACTGCCAAGAACAGAATAGCTGCCTCTTCCTTTCCACCTTTTAATCTGGTGCAAATAAAGAGGGCACCAGTAGGAGGGTGAGTGTGGAGCTGAGTCGGTATCTGGCACAATGTGCAAAATTCTTACAACAGAACCTAGCACACAGTAAGTACTAGATGCATGTTTGCTATGGTGGCAGTTTTATTCCATATTCAGTAATTCTAACAGTTGAAGCCTTAGAGCACCCCAACTGGTGGTTATTGTTTCTGTTTACTCTCATTCATGTCACTCATGAATTTGTTTGTTGCTCTGTGTGTTTGGTGACCTTTGACTGTGAGCTTGTACATGGTTGGTCTTAGTCTGTGGGAGTTGTACTCTATGGCTAAACTGGGGAACTTGCCTCCAGAGAGGATTTGTGTCTGCTTTGGGTGGAAAGGCAAGGAAATGCCAACAACCTGAAACCACTTTAATATGCTTCAAAGGCCCCAGATTGAGGCAGGCCCCTGGGTTCAGCACCCCCTCTTATCACTGGCACATAATTAAAGAGGCCCATTGACTGTAATGCTGATATAAGTGTTTTCCCTCAGAGAGGAAGACTGCCTTTGATGTGTGTTTACTGATTTGTTTTTCTAAGACCACCAGAGTGCGCACAAAAGAACCAGCGAGTAGGCAAGGCTAAAAGCAAAACTGCAAATTTATTCTTTGGTCAACGTAATTAATTTCGGACCACTTGCCTAGCCGCTGGCAGAAATTGCCGAGGTCGATCATGCCACAGTGGAAAGGAAAATTAACTGCTTCCTCCTAAGGTCTTGTTCAAGCTGTAAGGTTTTTAAATTGGCTAGGAGGCACCCTAAGGGGGTGCTCTTTGGAAATTTGGACTGGAGGGGTTTCCCATTTGTTTCCTCTTTACTTACACAATGGACACAATGGAAATGGAAGTGGATCTCTGCCTGGCTTCAAAGCGTCCTTTGGAACCAGCAGAGACAGACGGGAGGCTCTTGAAGCCAAAGTGGAGATTACCTTCAGGCGGACGTCTCCATCCTGAACGGGTCTCCCGAGCCACTTGGTGGCTCAAAATGGACCTCAGACCTGCGCAGGATTTGGGCCGAGGGACACAATGGACACAATGGAAATGGAAGTAGATCTCTGCCTGGCTTCAAAGCGTCCTTTGGAACCAGCAGAGACAGACTGGAGGCTCTTGAAGCCAAAGTGGAGATTACCTTCGGGCGGACGTCTCCGTCCTGAACGGGTCTCCCGAGCCACTTGGTGGCTCAAAATGGACCTTGGACCTGCGCAGGATTTTGGCCGAGGGAGGTAAAGAGGAGACAAGGGCACTTACCCCAGAGAGGCCGTGAGAGTGAGGGAAGTGGGTCTCAGGTCCTGGTCCGTCTGCGGTGTGGAAGCAAGAGGAGGTTCCTCAATCCCTAGAGGCCTGAGGAGGGGTCTCCTCCCGGGTTTCGGCACCAACTGATTTGTTTTTCTAAGACCACCAGACTTCCGGGTTCTTCTTCACCACCAACTCTTCCCGTGTGTGCGAGAATGCAGCTGACCCCTGGGAAGGTGCAGATTAATCAGGCATGCACCAGGTGATGTCAATCCGAGGAGACCAAGATTTACCTGGTGGCACCTGCGGAGCGGCCCCCCTCCCCCGACATGCCCGTGCCCCGCCTATTGCCCTTCCACTCCTAGAAAAGTCGCTCCTAGCAGATGCGCCGGGGGCGGGCTTTCTCAGCCCCCACTCTTGTCGGGACTGTATTAGAAAC
>NC_045448.1:92564226-92588719 GCF_002776525.5 Piliocolobus tephrosceles | reverse complement strand
CCCCCCCCCCCCCCCACCCAGCTCCGGTCCCTGAAGCTAGATGACCAAAGAATAAATTTGCAGTTTTGCTTTTAGCCTTGCCTACTCGCTGGTTCTTTTGTGCTCGCTCTGGTGGTCTTAGAAAAACAAATCATTTACCTGCTGCTCACCACCTCTCCTGCTGAAGCCCACTTGGAGTGGGTAGGGAGAGGGGGACAGAAAAAGGAATTTAGAAGATCTCCTTTCCTTGCTATTCATTCAGAAACGTATTTCAAAATGTGTTTTACCTAAGCCTTATTCGTTTGAGTCAGGAAGACCCTGCAGTGTCTACACTCAACCATGCTGCCAAAAGCAGTCATCTGTATTTTATGCAATAGACAAGGGAGGAACCATTAACCAATGGGGGCCAGGGGATGATGGGACTCAATCTCAGTTTTAGATAGAAAACCAGCAATAAAGCAATCTGATTTTTTTTTTTAAGACGGAGTCTCACTCTATCGCCCAGGCTGGAGTAGAGTGTTGCAACCCCAGCTCACTGAAACCTCCACCTCCTGGGCACAAGCAATTCTTCCACCTCATCCTCCCAAGCAGCTGGGACTACAAGCACACACCACCACACCTAGCTAATTTATTTCCTTTTTTATTATTATTATTTTTTGATTTTTGGTAGAGACGGGATTTCACCAGGCTGATCTCAAACTTCTGAGATCAAGCAATCTGCTCACCTTGGCCTCCCAAAGTGCTGGCATTACAGGCATGAGCCACTGTGCCCAGCCAAGCAATCTGATTCTTGTTAGTTTTCTATGTCTTTTAAAATAAGAGTACAAGAATCACCATCCCCAGAAAGGTATGTGAATGGCAATAACATTCAGATTTTCCAGAAAAGTCCAAATTTCAAGTATTTAACCTTATGGTTCTCACATATGTATTTGTCAGAACTCTAATCCTAATTTGAGCTTGAGCAGATACAATTACTGTAAATATGGTCTTCATCAAAAATGTAATACACTGGCATTCTGGCTTATTAATCAATTCCTTGTGAATCTGAGTATTGTTACTTAGACAACAAAGAATTGGATCCCTGACAGTTCAGTAGAAACAAGCACTACTTACGCAGGTAATGCCACAGGCAAGCATTTGAACAGTGGTGTTCCCACCAAGGGCAGATACACCCCTGGCAGCCAGCCAGGCTCATTAACAGCAACCCAGAGACTTGCTGAGGTCCTTCTAAGAATCTGCTTTCATGAGTCACGCTCCATGGGCACACCCCAAATTTCTGTTTGTTTTGGAAAACTCAGTTACCCTTTACAAAGAGTAACTCCTATAAATGATAATGAGAATAATTAAAGCTAAGTGTACAAAAACAATTAACTTAGTACTGATACTATCAGCCAATGTTGCCAACTAATAAATCTGTCAGTAGGCAAGTGAAGAAATGTGGCATGCTTTCAAACATAAATATAAAACGTTTAAGGAAGAAAACCTGATAGGCATAACTGCGCCCAATTGTTTTGGTTGCATTTCAAATATCCTGGTCGCACTGATGCGTATGTTTGACATGACAGGCAGCACCAGGAAGGAAAGGCTTGGAAGGAGGAGGGTACAGCCCCAGGATGGGCAGCTGGAGTGAACTGGGAGACAAAGGCAGGATTTATTTCAGAGGCAGGGCCCACAGAACACTCATGGATAGGTGGGAAGGTGAGGGAACAGGCAGAAATCCAAGAAAAGGACTTAGATTTTTTTATTTAAGCATTTGGTTAACTGGAAGAACATTTGGTAAGAACCAAGGGACTGGGGGAGGAACGGGAATATCAAGAGTTCTGTGTAGGACATGTTAAGTTGAAGGTGCTTACAGGACAGCCAGATTGTGTCAGGTGTGCAGTCAAAGATATGAGTTTGGAGCAGTACATCCTAAGCCACCTCCTGCACCAACACGGAACTTCTGGGCCACTACTTGAGCTCTCCCAAATACTTTCCAAGTGTCATTATGTTAATAACCTATGAGCTTGAACACCAGATTCAAACCCCACTCCTTGGCTTTTAAAGACCATTTCAAGGACTTGGCACTCCGGGGAGTCAACTAAAGATGCCTGGTCCTACCATCAACCTCCACCCCACTTTTTTTTGTTTGTTTGTTTGTTTGTTTTGAGACAGAGTCTCGCTCTGTCACCCAGGCTGGAGTGCAGTGGTGCTATCTCGGCTCACTGCAAGCTCCGCCTCCCAGATTCACGCTATTCTCCTGCCCCAGCCTCCCTAGTAGCTGGACTACAGGCGCCCGCCACCACACTTGGCTAAATTTGTGTGTGTGTGTGTGTGTTTTTAGTAGAGACAGGGTTTCACCATGTTAGCCAGGACATTCTCGATCTCCTGACCTTGTGATCCATGCGTCTCAGCCCCCCAAAGTGCTAGGATTACAGGCGTGAGCCACCATGCCCAGCCCCTCCACCCCATTTTTTATAGAAAATATTTCTACCTGTCCTAAGGCAGGGTCCTGCCCCACTCCCAGGCCCCTTTAGATCCCCAGTATCCCTCCTCCCTGAACCAAAACCATCATCATCTTCCAGCATGGGTGGGGCCTCCATTCTTGCTTCTGCTCCCCTGAACTTCACTTCCAACTTGACCTGAGCCTCCTCTTAAGTACCAGTCACTGCTTTGTTTCTGGAATGAGAGAAAAAGACAGAGTGAGAGAGACAATCCAGAACTCTTGCTCACTCACAGCTGGGATGGGCATCTGGGAGGATGGCTGTGTCCATGGGAACCCGGGAAAAGCCACACCCTTGGCACGCTGGTCGCCCACCTGTCTCCCTGGCAGACTCCCCACTGCTCTCTTGCACCCTCTACCAGGGCTAACTGGCCTGCTCACTCTCCCCAGCATGTCTTCCCACGCCCACTCTCTTTAATTATTACATTCCCTTCCCATAAACTGCCCTTCTCTCCCCATCACCACATGTTCACTTCCCACCCAGCTGTCAAAGTCTGGCTCAACCTCATTCTTGAAAAGGAAAAAACAAACAAACAAACAAACAAACAAACAAAAAGCCTATGATGGATTAAGAATACACTTCATTCCAGGAACATGCTTATCTCCTCTAACTCTCACAACAACTACAGCAGGTAGGTGTTATCACACCCTACTCTCAGGTGAGAAAACAGGCTCAACAAGTGCAGGAGGACACAGCAAGTCAGTGACAAAGCTGAAATTCAAGCCCAAGCCTGTTGGCACCAATGTCTGTACCCTTGATCACTACATCATTTACCACCAAATCCAGTGGCCTCAGCCCTGGCTGCACACTGGGATCGCCTGGTGCCCAGACCACGTCTCAGACCAGTCATGCAGAATCTCTTGGATTGGGATCCTCCACAGTACATTTTAAGAGTCCCCAGGTGAGTCCACTGTGGACACAGACTTGAGAACCACTACCCTATACCATCTCCTTCTTCGTCTCTTCTCAGGCATCTCTTGCTGCCTCTGAACTCCAATACCACTTTGTTCAATCATCCAGTCACTCATTCATTGAGTCAGTCAGTCAGGAGCTACTCACTGGTCCCCTGACAGGTCCCAGTCACGACATGGAGCTCTGGGGACCCATGCCTCCTGCTCTCATGGAGCTTGCTCTGCAGCAGAGGAAGCAGTCAGTGAGATGTAGCAAATGTGAAATATGCACAGATAGGAAAAGCAAAACTTTAACACTTTTAGGACAAAATACACAAGAAATCTTTGCAGCTTTGGGACAGGAAGGAACAACATTCCTTACACATGACACCAAAGGAATAAACCATAAATAAAAATCTGATCAATTTGACCTCATTTAAACGTTAAGATTTTTCATTGAGAGACACCATTAAAAATTAAAAATACATGCCACAAACTGGGATACAATATTTACAACACTTATGTCTCACAAAGGATTAGTTTTCAGAATATATAAAGAACTCCCGGCCAGGTGCAGCAGCTCACACTGGAATCCCAGCACTTTGGGAGGCCAGTAGATCACATGAGGTCAGGAGTTCGAGACCAGCCTGGCCAACATGGCAAAACCCCATCTCTTCTAAAAATACAAAAATTAGCCAAGCATGGTGGCAGGTGCCTGTAATCTCAGCTACTCAGGAAGCTGAGGAAGGAGAATCACTTGAGCCCAGAAAACAGAAGTTGCAGTGAGCCGAGATCATGTCACTGTAAGCCTCAGTGACAGAGTAAGACTCTGTCAAAACAACAAAAACAAAAACTCATACAAATACATAAGAAAAAAAAACCCAGCAGGAAAAAATATGTATATTTCATAAAAGAATAAATACTTTCTCTGTTTTCTAACCTAGATTTTTTCAGAGTAAATACAAATGGCTAGGAAACATTTTTTAAATGCTCAATCTCATTAAAAATTATAGAAGTGAAAATTAAGCCACAATAAGGTACTATTTTATACCAAATAGAGTGTCAACACTTTACAAGTCCGACCTCACCAAGTGTTACCAGAAGTGTGCACTGATGTGGCTGCTGAGATATTGATGGTGGGTGTGTAAATCCATACTACAAACAATTGCAATAAAATGTAACAAATATACAATAGGTGGAGCAGGAAGTGACCTATAACCACATAGCAGGTGGGGCAGGAAAAAGCCTATGAAAGCTGACATCTAAGGGATAAGGTCCAGTTACCCAGCTAAAGGGAGGGAGGGTGTTCCAGGTAGAGGAAGGATAAGCATGACATATTCAAGGCCAGTGAAAGCAGCATGCAACAGCCAAGTCAGGAGAACCTGAAATTGTGTCAAAGAGCTTGGATGCAAAGAGCCATGGGAGACTATTGGGGGTTTTAAGCAGGGACATAAACATTCATTCATGCATGCAGTAAAAGGTCACTAGCACCTGCCATGGGCCAGGGCTCGGGCTCTACATGATTGCATCTGTTTTGGAAATATCACTCTGGCTGTGAGATGAAGAACAGGTGGGAGGGTCACACAACTTGAAGCAGAGAGACTGTTGAGGAGCTAAGCTGTTTTTGTGTGGACTGTGACAATCACAGAGGCAGAGGATATAAATGCACAGAGACACAAGGCATGTGGGAGGCAGAAGGAATCAAATATGATGAGTGATCAGATGTGGGCTTAGAGTGGTGAGTGCGAAGACAGACTCAAGGTGACACGCCCAGGTATCTGGGTGGATGGTAAGACATTCACGGACTAGGAATCGAGGAGGAGGGTGGAGAATGGACAATACATGCAGTTTGGAAGGGGCAGACAAAAGAAGATTGTAGAGGAGACAGAGAGGAATAGACAAAGGAATCCCAGTGCAGTATTACAGAAACTGGGGTGGAAGGGAGTTGTAGTTCAAGAGGGAAAGAAAATTGTCAAATAGTATGAAATGCTGCAGAGAAAGTCATGGATTTTTTTTAAGCTGAGAATTATTCATTGACTATGGAAATAAGAATAACTTTTATGAAAGTTTTGATTAAGCAGTAGGAAGAAGCTGATGAGTGGGAGGAGAAGGAAGTGAAGGCACTCTTTCAAGAGAAACAAAGGAGAAGGTGAGGAGACCACTAATGAAGGAGGTACTGCCTTCACCATTTTGTTTTGCTTTAGATAAGCAAGACTTGAGTGGATCTGGTGAGGAGAAACAAGTAGACAACAAAGTTAAAGGAGAGACAGAAAGAGATAGAGACAGGGACAGACAGAGAGACAGAGACAGAGCACAAAAAAGCAAGGTCCCTGAGAACACAGGCTTTCTGTTTAAACCCCAGCCAGATGTATTGCAATTCAATTCCAGCACTAACCACCTAGAGTTAGTGTAGACTCTACAAGTTAAAGAGCATAGTCCCCAACAAGACTGCTCCTACTTCAGATGCCAGGCACATTTCAGGGGTCCCCAAGCCACTCACATTTTTTGAATGACTGCCATAAGCTCAAAAATTCCCACAGTTCTCTCAGATTCAATAACTGGGTATAACAACTCAGAACTCAGGAAAATGCTATCATTATTATTACAATTTTATTATATAGGATACAGATCAGAAGGACTAGGCCAAATGAGGAGGCACATAGAGAGAGGACTAGTAAAAAACACAGAGCTTCTGTGTCCTCCCTTCAAGGAATCAGGATGCACCACCCTCCCAGCCCATCAAGAGCTCGCCAACCAGGAAGTTCCTCTGAGCTCCAATGTCCAGAGATTTCGGGGGGGGGGGGTTCATTACATAGGTATGATTAATGAAATCATTGGCCATGTACTTGAACTCAATCTCCAGGGTCACTCTCCTCCCTAGAGGTCTGGAGGGTTGGCTAATATCATGTGGCTCAAAGCCCCAACTCTAATTACCTGCTTGGTCTTTTCAGGGACCAGACCCCATCCTGAAGCTATCTGCGGGCCCTGCCGTGAGTTAGCTCATTAACATAACAAAGACACTTCTATTACTCAGAAAACTGCAACAGTTTTAGAAGCTCCATGTCAGGAACCTGGAACATAGATCAAATTATTTTCTTTTCTTTTTTTCTTTTGGAGACAGGGTCTTGCTGTGTTGCCCAGGCTGAAGTGCTGTGACAGATCACAGCTCAATGCAGCTTTCAACTTCCCAGGCTCATGTGACCCTTCCACCTCAACCTTCCAAGTATCTGGGACCACAGATAATGGAATTATCTTGATTTTTAAACTTCTTATTTTTTTTGGTAGGGATGGGATTGCCCTGTGTAGCCAAGGTTGGTCTCAAACTTCTGGGTTCAAGCAGTCATTCTGCCTTGGCCTCTGTGATGGTTAATACTGAGTGTCAACTTGATTGGATTGAAGGATACAAAGTATTGTTTTTGGGTGTGTCTGTGAGGGTGTCACCAAAGGAGATTAACATTTGAGTCAGTGGACTGGGAAAGACCCACCCTCAATCCAGGTGAGCACAATCTAATCAGCTGCCAGTGAGGCCAGAATAAAAGGAGGCAGAAGAACATGGAAACACTAGACTGGCTTAGTCTTCCAGCCTACATCTTTCTCCCATGCTGGATGCTTCCTGCCCTCAAACATCAGACTCCAAGTTCTTCAGCTTTTGGACTCTTGGACCTTCAACCACAGATTGAAGACTGCACTGTTGGCTTCCCTACTTTTGAGGTTTTGTGACTCAGACTGGCTTCCTTACTCCTCAGCTTGCAGACGGCCTATTGTGGGACTTTACCTTGTGATCATGTAAGTCCATATTCCTTAATAAACTCAAATATATATGTGTGTGTGTGTATAACTATGTATTAGTATATATATATATATGTATATGTGTGTATATATATGTATATATATATATCAGTCAGGATTCTCAAGAGGGATAGAACCAACAGTATATATATATATATATATATATATATATATATATATATATATATGATAGAACCAATAGGATATATATATATATACAACATATCCTATTGGTTCTATCCCTATTGAGAATCCTGACTAATACAGCCTCCCAAAATGCTGAGATTACAGGAGTGAGCCACAGCCACCATGCCCAGCCCCAAATTCGTAATTATACAACAATGGGTCCAGAGATCAGGGCCTGGGTAGGATGCAGCAATAACACAACATATGGTGGATGGGGACACATGTTGGAAGTGTGGCAGGACATGGCTGAGGGAGCTCATAGGATGGTGTCTATTTTCATGGCTGAGTGTGAGGAACAGTGTACGGTCAAGATTTTAGGTCAGAGGTGAGTTTTTGAAATTGTTGCTGTAAACCCCAAAAATCTGACCCAGGTCTCAGTTAATTTAGAAAGTTTATTTTGCCAAGGTTGAGGACACCCACCCATGACAGAGCATCAGGAGGTCCTGACCACATGTGCCCAAGGTGGTCAGAGCACAGCTTGGTTTTATATATTTTAGGGAGACATGAGTTATCAATCAATATATGTAAGATGTAGACTGGTTCTGCCTAGAAAGGCAGGACAACTTGAAGCAGGGAGGGGGCTTCCAGGTCACAGGTAGGTGAGAGACAAACAGTTGCATTCTTTGAGTTTCTGATTAGCCTTTCCAAAGGAGGCAATCAGATGTGCATTTATCTCAGTGAGCAGAGGGATGACTTTGAATAGAAAGGCAGGTTTGCCCTAAGAAGTTCCAAGCTTGACTTTCCCAGTTTAGTGATTTGGAGGCCCCAAGATTTTTTATTTTCCTTTCACATTTCCCCCCTTTTCTTTTTTAAAATATTTTAGAGAAAGCATTTTAGAAGAAAATAAGTCTCTGGTCATCTGAGTGCTCAAGGCTAGGATGGTTTATTCCTAGACAGGTAGGTTCTGAGTTATTAGGAAAGTTCATTTTTAGCAGGTTGTGAAGTTTCATGTCCTATGAAGAGAAAATAGGGGGAGGAAGGGAGAAAAACAACAACAAACAAAAGAACAATCTGTAAAATTGATATAGGCCACATTCCTCTGAAGTCTATATATCAGTAGGCAGATATGAAAGTGGCTTATGTATGTAAATAGGTTACCATTATTTTCTTCTGATGATTAAGTTGTCTAGCTTCAGTTTGCAGGGCTTTACAGAAGAACAGCTTAGTTTTCAGTGACTCCAAATTAGGAAAAGTGGAGGTGGAAAAGAAGAAAAAAAAATTGAAAACATTATTTTGAAGACTTATAGCCAAGAAAAATTAGAATTCAGTCCAAACTGTAAAAAATAATAAAAATTGAAAAACATTAGGCAAGACTAGAATCTACCAAAAAGTGTACTACAGTTTTTTGAAATATATTTTTTCTCTGCCCAGTTTCCCATTTTTACTAGACAAATCATGGTAAGACTGATTTGCTTTATTATACTTGACCTGTTTATTTGTATACAGTGCAGCAAGAATAAACATTTTTCATGGACTTTTAAATTGGCTTCAATGTAACTTTTTCCATAGAAGGAATCTCAGGTAAGATTTTTGTAAATCTGAGCCCAGCCATGGATTTGTACCATCAAAATACCTATAAGTTGGGTGAATTCCTCTCCTCTTGAGGTTCCAGGATAAACTTTGGACTCCTGGGCCTGTCAGAGTGACATTCTTTAATTACCACAGATCAGGAACCCTGTACAGGGACTGGGTAGATAAGGTATGAAGCTAGTTTTCCCAAGGGGCTTTTATTGGCTCTATAAGTCAAGTTTGATTCCTTAAAGTAAAGACAGCATTCCAGTCAAAGCCTTGGTAAAATAACCAGTTTGCCCAACTGTGTTCTGTTACAAATGAAAACAGATTCTTATTGTACTTATGTAAATAACTATATTGCCATAAGTTAAGAATACTCACAAACTGTTTCCAAATTCTAGAGAAATCAGATAGAGAGAAACAAATATGCTCCAAATTGTGTTCACAGGAGTATACTTAATTGTTGAAAGCTGTCAATAGCTCAAAAGAAAAATTTCCTTGACTCTGAAAAACAAAACAAAAGATCATCAACATTTTAAGAAAAAAAGTCAAAAAGATTACTTCAGCATTCTGTTAGTTCCATCCATGAAGTTACTTCCTGTTCTGCTTGATATTCATGAATATTTCAGCACTCCATGAATCCTGAAAGTTTTTCCTCTATTCTGATGTCACAGTTTCCAAAGTTATCAGAAGCCTGCATTCAAGAGCACCCGTTAGAGTTTTATAGCTGATTATAAAACCACCTTCTAAAGAGGGCCAAAGCAAAACAACAATTGTCCAAGGATGACAAAAAGTTTTAGGGCAACTATCATCAAAGACACACTTGACAAGGAAATTTGTTACCTCCATGGCACACAATAATTTACCATAACAATTATAATTATTACTGATAATGTACACCAAGTCATATCAGAATTATGGGAGTTTCCCATAATGTTAGAACACATACCAATAACATATTTATACAAATACAGCCCAAACAAAAACAAACACTATTTCATATTTGACAATGGTTCCTGTAAAATCTTTATAGCAAATAAGCCACATTATGTTATTTTTTTTCTTTTTTGGACTTTAGGGAACCTCGTATCTTAAAGGATTCATTAGGTCAGAAAAATACATAATTTATAGTTTGATTTTGGAAAGTTTGTCAAATATCAAAGGTTTAAAACACTTGATGAAAGGTCATTGTAAAATAAGTCATTCATTTGATCAAAGTGATAACTAAAGGATTTAAAAAAAAAAAAAAAGTGAAAGCCTTCATTCTTTCAGAGAGGAGACTTAATTTTCCAAATAATAAGCCCTAAAAAAAAACAGCATGAAGCCAATTAAATTTGTTTTTCAAAATTATATTAACAATCTATGAAATTTTTATCTTGACCATAGCTATAATTTTCAGAAGCCTTTTATAACCTCTATAACCTTTATTAAGGAGTAGGTTAATGCTTCAAGAAAACCTTGTTAATCTGATACAGGGGTCCATATGCTGATCTTGCATCAGTGTGCCTTTGACATTAATGATTATGATTAATTTATAGAGAAATTGAACATATTTTATCTCTCAAAATTGGCCCTTACAATCTCACACACCCACATCTTCCACTATAGTCCCTGGGCTTGAGTTGAATAGCTTTAATTTCTGGCTCTGTGTTTCAAGAATGCAGTTTATTTTGATTGGCATCTTCTACTAGTCCTGAAGATGAGCCTTTAATTGCTGTCAGTGTTTAAGATTTAGCAGGACTGGTCCTTTTAAGACCCAGGAGTCAAGCCTTATAACTCAATGTCACACGGACTTTAAAAGCACATACATAAAGATACATGAATGTCATAATCATAATTTTTTTAAAAATTTATTAATTTCAGTGTTTTCTAAGCAAACCAAAACTTAATAATAATGGCATAGAAATTATTTCAATAAAACATAAAATCTGTTAAGCCAGTTACCAAAAGGCAGAAGAAAAGACCTTCTGCAATGCACAGAATATTATGTTGGAAGAAAATACTTCCTTTAGACCTTTAAGAAAACATTGTTAGCATCAGGACACAACAAACAGAATCTGAGGGAAAAAAACGTATATGAGCTGAAGGAAGTTGAAGGAGGGCATTACTATTTCCCACCCTTTTAGAGGGGAGAGAAAACCAAAAGCAGCAAGATGCAATAAAAACTGAGCTTTGGGTTAAAAAAACTTCTTAAGTCTCTTATAATTTACTAAGAGTGAATTTACCCCTTAAGAAAATTTCATCGTTCTAACCAATTTTTTAGTGTATAAGTAGTTTTTTAACATCAAACCCAATCTCTAGAAAGACCATTATAATTTCCCTTTAATTATAGACAACTTGATCATATAAAAGTTTTTTTAAATAAATCCTCTTATTGTGACTTACACAGACTATTCGTAACATGCTTGGACTTTCTGGTTTGTCCTGAACATCCCTTTCTTTCTTTCTTTTCTTTTTATTTATTTTCTTTTTTTTTCTTTTTTCTTTTTTTTATTATACTTTATGTTCTGGGATACATGTGAAGAATGTGCAGGTTTATTACATAGGTGTACATGTGCCATGGTGGTTTGCTGCACCCATTAACCTGTCATCTATATTAGGTACTTTTCCTAATGCTGTCCCTCCCCTTGCCCCTCACCCCTTGACAGGCCCTGGTGTGTGACATTTCCCTCCCTAAGTCCATGTGTTCTCATTGTTCAACTCCCACTTATGAGTGAGAACATGTGGTGTTTGGTTTTCTGTTCCTGTGTTAGTTTGCTGAGAATGATGGCTTCCAGCTTCATCCATGTCCCTGCAAAGGACATGAACTCATTCATTTTTATGGCTGCATAGTATTCCATGGTGTATATGTGCCACATTTTCTTTACACAGTCTATCATTGGTAGGCATTTGGGTTGGTTCCAAGTCTTTGCTATTGTGAATAGTGTGGCAGTAAGCATATGTGTGCATGTGTCTTTAGAGTAGAATGATTTATAATCCTTTGGGTATATACCCAGTAATGGGATTGCTGGGGCAAATGGTATTTCTGGTTCCAAATCCTTGAGGAATTGCCACACTCTCTTCAACAATGGTTGAACTAATTTACACTCCCACCAACAGTGTAAAAGCATTCCTATTTCTCCACATCCTCTCCAGCATCTGTTGTTTCCTGACTGTTTAATGATTGCCATTCTAACTGGCATGAGATGGTGTCTCATTGTGGTTTGATTTGCATTTCTCTAATGGCCAGGGATGATGAGCATTTTTTCTTTTTTTTTTTTTTTTGAGACGGAGTCTTGCTCTGTCACCCGGGCTGGAGTGCAGTGGCCGGATCTCAGCTCACTGCAAGCTCCGCCTCCCGGGTTTACACCATTCTCCTGCCTCAGCCTCCTGAGTAGCTGGGACTACAGGCACCAGCCACCTCGCCCAGCTAGCTTTTTGTATTTTTCAGTAGAGATGGGGTTTCACCGTGTTAGCCAGGATGGTCTCAAACTCCTGACCTCGTGATCCGCCCATCTCGGCCTCCCAAAGTGCTGGGATTACAGGCTTGAGCCACTGCGCCCGGCTGATGAGCATTTTTTCATGTTTGTTGGCCACATAAATGTCTTCTTTTGAGAAGTGTCTGTTCATATCTTTTGCCCACTTTTTGATGGGATTGTTTGTTTTTTTCTTGTAAATGTGTTTAAATTCCTTGTAGATTCTGGATATTAGCCCTTTATCAGATGGATAGATTGCAAAACTTTTCTCCTATTCTGTAGGTTGCCTGTTCACTCTGATAATAGTTTCTTTGGCTGTGCAGAAGCTCTTTAGTTTAATTAGATCCCATTTGTCAACTGGCTTTTGTTGCAATTGCTTTTGGTGTTTTAATCATGAAGTCTTTGCTCTGCTCATGCCTATGTCCTGAATGGTATTGCCTAGGATTTCTTCTAGGGTTTTTATGGCTTTAGGTCTTATGTTTAAATCCTTTTTTTTTTTTTTTTTTTTTTTTGAGACGGAGTCTTGGTTTGTCGCCCAGGCTGGAGTGCAGTGGCATGATCTCTGCTCACTGCAAGCTCCATCTCCCGAGTTCATATCATTCTCCTGCCTCAGCCTCCCGAGTAGCTGGGACTACAGGTGCCCACCACCACACTCGGCTAATTTTTTATATTTTTTAGTAGAGACGGGGTTTCACCATATTAGCCAGGATGGTCTCAATCTCCTGACCTCGTGATCCACCCACCTTGGCCTCCCAAAGTGCTGGGATTACAGGCATGAGCCACTGCGCCTGGCCATGTTTAAATCTTTAATCCATCTTGAGTTAATTATTGTATAAGTTGTAAGGAAGGGGTCTAGTTTCAGTTTTCTGCATATGGCTAGCCAGTTTTCCCAACATCATTTATTAAATAGGGAATTATTTCCCCATTGCTTACTTCTGTTAGGTTTGTCAAAGATCAGATGGTTGTAGATGTGTGGTGTAATATCTGAGGCCTCTGTTCTGTTCCTTTGGTCTATATATCTGTTTTGGTACCAGTAGCATGCTGTTTTGTTTACTGCAGCTTTGTAGTATAGTTTGAAGTCAGGTAGCATGATACCTCCAGCTTTGTTCTTTTTGCTTAGGATTGTCTTGGCTATATGGGCTCTTTTTTGGTTCCATATGAAATTTAAAGTAGTTTTTTCTAATTCTGTGAAGAAAGTCAATGGTAGCTTGATGGGGATAGCATTGAATCTAAAAATTATTTTCGGCAGTATGGCCATTTTCACAATATTGATTCTTCCTATCCATGAGCATGGAATGTTTTTCCATTTGTTTGTTTCCTCTCTTATTTCCTTGAGCAGTGGTTTGCAGTTCTCCTTGAAGAGGTCTTTCACATCCGCTGTAAGTTGCATTCCTAGATATTTTATTCTCTTTGTAGCAATTGTGAATGGGAGTTCACTCGTGATTTGGCTCTCTGTTTGTCTATTATTGGTGTATAGGAATGCCTGTAATTTTTGCACATTGATTTTGTATCCTGAGACTTTGCTGAAGTTGCTTATCAGCTTAAGGAGTTTTGGCGCTGAGATGATGGGGTTTTCTAAATACACAATCATGCATCTGCAGAGACAGTTTGACTTCTTCTCTTCCTATTTGAATATCCTTTATTTCTTTCTCTTGCCTGATTGCCCTGGCCAGAACTTCCAATACTACGTTGAACAGGAGTGGTGAGAGAGGACATCCTTGTCTTGTGCCAGTTCTCAAAGGGAGTGCTTCCAGCTTTTGCTCATTCAGTATGATATTGGCTGTGGGTTTGTCATAAATAGCTTTGAACATCCCTTTCTTATCCAGTCACTTTATTCTAGGACAAAATTTATCATACAAGATTCTTTCTTTCCTAAAATTATTTCTCTTTAAGCTTTCTTACCAAAAAATACCACTTTATTTCTATAATTTTCTTTATATTTCCCTTATTTCCTCATTCCTTTTACCTTGTTTTATACATAACTTTTCAATACACTTTGAATTAGATAAAAATTATTCACCTTTTTAAAAGGACACTTTTTTTTAGAAAGATGGTTTCCTACAATATGTTTTTCTTGGAAAATACCCGAATAATGAAATACTTATTATTTAATTTAACTTTATATTCTCAATTATGACGAGTTTGTCCACAAATATTTATCCCATTACATTTGCCTAATTATTTTATTTTAACTGTTTACCTAGATTATTTATGAAAACTGTGATAGCCATCATTTAAAGCTATGAAACTGCAATAACTGAGACAGCAAAAAAGATCTGAGCTAGCTGACTCCATCTTGCTTCTAACCTCCAAACTGTCCTTGTTCATTCCTGGGCATAGGCTGAACTAACTTTGGAGGTAACTTAGTTATAGTTTAGCTTTGAAACAAAGATTATAACAGTCCTTTTCCAAAACAAACCTCCTTCCTGCCTTTGGACTAGATTGCGTAAAGCCATAAGGTTAGAAGTTATGGTAATTTTACTAAATAATGCAAGATGTAGCTATTTTCATTAAACCAATATTAATGTCTTATTTATTAAAGATTAAACAAGCAAAGACCATTCTGTTTTGGGCTGGGTTTATAGTGTTGTAACCCCATGCCAAATTTTGACACCTTATGGTATTTGACAGGGATAAGTATAAAATTGCTTGATTAATAAATCCAAACAAAAATGTATGCTGGCAATTTTTTTTTTCAGGGCAGTCATTACTTAATTTTTAAAACTCTTATTTAAATTTGCAATGTTTTAAATCAACATCACTTAAAGTAGTAATCCACAGAGGTTAGGAGAACATAACAATACTCTTTCTCTTAGAAAATACAGCAAAAATATAATTTTTTACAGTTTTGCTCCCAAAGTTTTCTCTGCAGTAACATACCTTACTCACCTTTACAATAGGTTTGTTGTGAGAATCATGTAATGTAAACCCTGGGCGTTCTACAAAGCATTTTTAAACTTCTAGTTTACACTCTACTGACTCTTATTCAAGTGTTTTTAAAAATATATTTTAAAAACTGGCCAGGCGCAGTGGCTCACACCTGTAATTCCAGCACTTTGGGAGGTCGAGGCGAGCATATCACGAGGTCAGGAGTTTGAGACCAGCCTAGCCAACAGAGTGAAACCCTATCTCTACTAAAAATACAAAAATTAGTTGGATGTGGTGGCGTGTGCCTGTAGTCCCAGTTACTCAGGAGGCTGAGGCAGGAGAATCACTTGAACCCGGGAGGCAGAGGTTGTGGTGAGCTGAGTTTGTGCCACTGTGCTCCAGCCTGGACAACAGAGCAAGACACTCTCTCTATATATATATATATGTATATATATACACACACACACGTATATGTACACACACACATATATATATAAAACATTTATTACATTCTGTAATAACATTTCTTACAGAAATATCTACTACTATTACTAGTCAAGAAAGCAAACTTAGGTAAAGGAAAGACTTAATATTTTGCCTTATATACATCTTAATCACCCTAATGGTAAAAACTCACATGAAACTTTAAGATACAAGGTGATACGAGAATCTCAACATGGAAGCTATCACTATAACTACAAGCAGTGTACAAACGTGCTTCTACTTTTACCTACATAAGCTGACAGATGTTTAAAACACTGGAATTACAAAGATCTTTTAGTAAAGTGACTTAGGCAGGCTTAAACTAGCAAGGATTAAGGATGAACCCTTACTAATTAATTGGAAGATCTGTGACATATTGTATATTTCATTTTACAAAATCAGAAATACTTATCTTCAAACAAGACAAGAAGACATGGTCTACCTGTCAAAAAACCACCACTCAGAAATATTTTTCATCCACAATGCAGGAAAAACATAAAATCTTTTAAATTTCACATTGGCACCAAAAAGGTCAACTGCCCGGCCTTCTTGGATTAGAAAAACTAAAGCTGAGTGTTCAGTAGTTTTGCAGGCCTTTGAGCATGTCTAAGCTTTTAAATCAGTAAAATGCTTTCTAATAATTCTGATTACAAAAGTAATACATACTTCTAAAAAATTCAAACAGGGCTGGGTGCAGTGGCTCACGCCTGAAATCCCAGCACTTTGGGAGGCCAAGGTGGGTGGATCACCTGGGGTCAGGAATTACAGACTAATCTGGTCAACATGGTGAAACCCCATCTCTACTGAAAATACAAAAATTAGCCAGGCATGGTGACAGGTGCCTGTAGTCCCAGCTACACAGGAGGCATGGGAGGCTGAGGCAGGAGAATCACTTGAACCTGGAAGGCAGAGGTTGCAGTGAGCCAAGTTCATACCACTACACTCCAGCCTAGGTGACAAGAGTGAAACTCCATTTAAAAAGAAAAAAAAAAAAATTCAAACAAAACAAAATGAAAAAAAATACAAAGTGAAAGGCCCCTACAAAACCCCCTCTGGGGCCCATCCCCCCAGCCCCCTCAAACGAAATCACATTTAACAATTTGGTGCATATCTTTCCAAACCTTTTGTTCTACACATATAAAAAACATACATGCTTTGATTTGGCTCAGACTGTACATAGTATTTTCCTGCTTGCATTTTACACTTAATATATCTTTGACATCTTTGTATGTCAGTGCATGTTGGCTCGATGATATTCTATCATTAAATACCCTTCCAAAAATGGCAAAATCACTTTAAAAAATCATTCACATGAGTACATATTTACAATTTTAAAAGAAAACGGACAGAATCCCAAAACATAACACCAACAAACCTCTAAAAATAATCTCTATCTTTCCACTAGCATGGAACAATTCATTCCTTTTTCACACAAAACGAATTATGTGATTGGAAAGATTAATCTCCACATTTATATACAGAATGTTCTATTCGTTAAGCCTATCTGAAAAGAATAAAAAATTCAGATGATTCACTTATACTTAGAAATTAAGTCAATATACTGTGAATACACATTGTGATCAGTTACAATATGCTTCTTCTTAGTCTAGGGTTTCAATTAAATAACGGTTAAAACAATTGGGTAAATAAGACAGCTAATAACTGAAAAATCCAGAAATTCAAATATTATATTGCCAACTAAAACACTGCCATTTACATTTTTTTTTCCTACTTGGTAGCAAATGCTAATGGAATTCAATCCTGATTACTTAAAGTCAGTTCACATCACACATTTAATCAGGGTAATAAGAACATAACATGCCTACTACAGCATTAGATTAAGACATAAAATTTTTTTGCTTGAATGTAATGACGGCGTACCACATGGGACATTTGTCAATCACTTCAGCACATTGTTTATGAGTGACTGGATGCCAACAAGGAATAAAAATGACAGCAATATTTCTATCCATACAGATTTTGCAAAGCTTCTCCTCTTGCAGGCGCCTTAGCTGCTCTTCAGTATTAATCTCTTTCTGCAATGGAGTCTGACTTGATTCGTCTTGTGTACTGTCTTTCTGAGCCTTCGCTGGATCTGCAACCAGAACCTCAAGTGATTTATCGTTGCTTCCAGATGTCTGAATTTTTTCCTCCATTATTTTCTTAATGTCCCTGAAACTGAACCCCATTCATGTAGCTTCCTGTACCATAGGATTATGGAAGATGGTATCAATTTTTCTAATTAGTGATGGTGTTTTTTCAACAGTTCTTACCAGACACTCCTCAAGTGAATAGGATAAATGAATATTGTTTATATACTCTCATGTCTTCTGTTCTAGCAGATATTTACACCCTGGATGCCATTTAGCATGTTGTTCCCAAGGGTCTTCGCTGGGCTTCCAATCAGTTACCCCCGCCCTCACAGTGAAAGCACTTTACTTTATCACCTTCACCTAAAGCATAAAATCCAGCTCTTCCAAGCTGCTCCTTGTTCACTGAATATATCCACATCCCAAAAGTAATGATCCATACTTCATAATCTGCCACGTATGGATGGATGGATGGATGGATGGATGGATGGATGGATGGATGGATGGATTTCTTGGAGGATTTGTTGAATTCGGGAAATTCCATGCCAGGACAGCTGGCCCAAACTACCCGTGACAATCTGCTTGGTACAAGGGGAGGGTCCTAGAGAAGGTGCAGCCCGAGCCCCAATCTGGAAATGACAACTTGCTTCTGCAGCCGGGCCCCAGCCACTGGGGTCTCGCATCCCTCGATTAGCGCCATGCCAGCTCGGGGTGCTGCCAAGGTCCTGCCACTTCCCCAAGCCAGAAGCCGGCAGCAAGAAATAACGAAGCCCTCGTACCACCCCCCACCCCACCAACCCTCACCCCATCCCACCCCCACCTTGGCTGTAACCCAGAACCTGCTGGCAATTCTTAAGACATTTCTAGTAATTTTAAAGCTAGCTTATTTATTAAAGATTTTACTTAAGTTACATAAACTTGAAAAAGTATTCGACTTGTCTTTTCCTTTTACCTGATAAAGTATTTGATTCAAGTGCTTTTATTGTCTTAAGCCAATTAATTAGAGTTCCACTGTATATTTTCAGTAGTGAAAAATTGTGTACACAACACATAAATACATAGACGTATTAGGCATGCCAATAGAAGTACATCTTGTAGATTCATAAAGACCTTTTTTTCTTTTCTACCTTAGAGTTTTAAGTTCTTGATAACTTGTTTCACTACTTTGGCAGTTGTCAGCTAAATAGCCCTAAATCTGCATATTAAAGTAAGGGAGGAGACCACCCCTCATATTGTCTTATGCTCAATTTCTGCCTCCAAAGAAAGAAGTACAAACTAAAAGACAGAAATGAAATCCACAGGCAGACAGCCTGGTGCCGCACCCTGGGCCTGGTAGTTAAAGATCGACCCCTTGGCCGGGCGCAGTGGCTCAAGCCTGTAATCCCAGCACTTTGGGAGGCCGAGATGGGTGGATCACGAGGTCAGGAGATCGAGACCAAACCCCATCTCTACTAAAAAATACAAAAAATCCAGCCAGGCGAGGTGGCAGGCGCCTGTAGTCCCAGCTACTCCGGAGGCTGAGGCAGGAGAATGGCGTAAACCTGGGAGGCGGAGCTTGCAGTGAGCTGAGATCCGGCCACTGCACTCCAGCCCGGGCAACAGAGCCAGACTCCGTCTCAAAAAAAAAAAAAAAGATCGACCCCTGATGTAACTGGTTCTGTTATCTATAGATTACAGACATTGTATAGGAATGCACTGTGAAAATCCCCATCTTACTTTGTTCTGATCTAATTACCAGTGCATGCAGCCCCCAGTCACGTACCCCCTGCTTGCTCAATCACGACCCTCTCATGTGTATCCCCTTAGAGTTGTGAGCCCTTAAAAGGGACAGGAATTGCTCACTCGGAGAGCTTGGCTCTTGAGACTAAAGTCTTGCCGATGCCTCCGGCCGAATGAACGTCTTCCTTCTGTAATTCGGTGTCTGAGTTCTGTCTGCCGCTTGTCCTGCCACATTTCTTGGTTCCCTGACCGGGAAGCGAGGCGACTGGTGGAAGGTCGAGGCAGCTCCTTAGGTGGCTTAAACCTGCCCTGTGGAACATCCCTGCAGAGGACTCCGACCAGCCCAAGCGACGCAGATCCTGAGAGTGCTCCCAGGTAGGCATTTGTCCTGGTGGGACGCCTCGCCAGAGCAGTGTGAGGCAGGCCCCCGTGGAGGATCAATGCAGTGGCTGAACACCGGGAAGGAAAGGGCACTTGGAGTCTGGACTTCTAAAACTTGGTAAGACTAGTCTTTGAAACTCGCGCACTCCATTTGACTGGAACAGTGGCCTGATCACCCATGGTGTACCTTTATTGGCACTTTGGTTTTGGTTTTGACTTGGTTTGAATTGCTTGACAGGATTGATCTTGGGAACTTGCCTACTCCATTTGAGTGGAAGCGTGGCCTGATCACCCACGGCATGCCTTTATCAGCACTTTGGTTTTGGTTTTGACTTGGTTTGAATTGCTTGACAGAATTGGTCTTGGGAACTTGCCTACTCCATTTGAGTGGAAGTATGGCCTGATCACTCATGGTGTGTGTGCCTGTACCGGCACTTTGGTTTTTGTTTTTGACTTGACTTAGATTGCTTGATACTTTGGTTTTGGTTTTGGATACTTGGATTTCTGGATACTCTGATTTTGGTTTTGATTTTGGTTTGGTGTAAACTACAAAAGTGTGTGTGCGCCCTTTTTACCCATTCTTTGCTTTGTGGTGTGTGTGTGGTGTGAGCATGGTGTTTTGTCTAGAGGAAATATGGGTGAGACACAAAGTAAGCCCACCACACTAGGAACTATGTTGAAAATTTTCAAAAACAAAAGGATTTAAGGGAGACCATGGAGTACTATGACACCAGGAAAATGTAAAACTTTGTGTAAGATAGACTGGCCAGCATTAGAGGTAGGTTGGCCATTAGAAGGAAGCGTGGACAGGTCTCTTGTTTCAAAGGTATGGCACAAGGTAACCTGTAAGCCAGGGAACCCAGACCAGCTTGTTTTAGATCCCCTGCCCACAACATATGGTGGTTGAGAGAACACAGCATAAGCGGCTGGCAGAGGCAAGGAAAGACCAGCAGAGAGAGAGAAAGGAAAGAGACAGAGAGGAAAAGAGGCAAAGAGAGAGAGAGAGGAAGAGACGGAGAGGAAGAGACAGACAAAGAGGGAGTCGAGAGAGAGAGAGAGAGGAAGACAGAGGCAGAGAGAGAGGAAGAGACAGAGGCAAAAGGAAAGTCAAAGAGAGAAAGAAAGAGAGAGATATACAAGTAGTTATGAAAAAAAAAAAGGTGTACCCTGTTCCTTTAAAAGCCATCATACCAATTCTAATTTGGACAAAACAAGGTCTTATTAATAGCAAAAGGTAATTAAAATCCCAAACGTACAAGGTTTTCAACAAAAGTAAAGTTTGCTAAAAGTTAACAGTGTAACATGTATTGTAGTAACTTCTGATCTTGTGGCCTTAGACAGTAGTCCACAGACATTAAAAAAAAAAAAAAGGTTCGCTTTGGAAAAGAATGGTTATCATCTTCCGGAAAAAAAAGAAAAAAAGGGAGGGGCGGAATTTATATAAAAAGAGTGTTATATGGTAAATTCGTGTCCTGAAATAAATTAACTGGTTGTTTAAAGAAAGAAATGTTTGTAATAAGTCAGAAAGTTAAGGCATGTAAAAAAAAGTTGCCTGTAAAAGTCGTGAAAAAAAAAAGGTTATAAAAAAGGTGTGTTAAAAAAAATTTATGCAAAAAAATGCTGTATAATTTAAAAGTAACTAGGCCTCCTGAATGTAAAACTATTGAAAAAAAAAAAAAGTTTATTTGCAAGGTGTATAAGAAAAGCAAAATATACCTTTGGTAAAAGGATTATAAGCAGGCATAAGAATGCACATTTTTACCTACATTAAAAAGTTAAAAATTATTGTTTTGAAGGTTTAAGCAAGTTTTAAAACATTAATTGTAAAGAACATTCTGTGTGTAAACACATTAGCTAAAGTTAAAGAAATATCATCCAGTTTTTCTGTGAACTGGAGATTAAAGTAAAAGCATAACAGGTTTTTCTTAAAGCACCAACCTGCTCTTTAGCAAAAATTATAAAAGGTTAAAAAGAGTCTACAAAATCTTACCTTATAGTCAAACATTAAAAATTAAATAAATATGTCTACAAGGTTTTATTAAAATTAGGTTTAACATTAATAACACACTAATATAAAGATAACATTTAGCTTATCTGGTATAAAAAATCATACGAGAAGCACTGCTAAATGTAAAATGGTATTTGGCTTTCTTTGGTTTAAAAACTAATAAAAAATAGGTGCTAAAGGAAATTTCTCAGTAAAAAGGCACTAAGGACTATAAAGTCTCCATATTAAAGTCCCCACATTTAAACTCACACACACACAAAAAAAACTAAAAGTCTTTTAGCACATGTACCACCCCTAGAGTTTCCAGTAAACCAGCACCAGCCTGAAGATCACGTTCTCATCGAAAGGTGGAAAGAAGAAAAACTTAAGCCAGCCTGGGAAGGACCCTACCTTGTGCTGCTAACCAAGACTGCTGTTCGTACAGCAAAAAAAAGGATGGACTCATCACACCGGAGTCAAGAAAGCTCCACCCCATCCAGAGTCGTGGGCCATAGTCCCAGGGGAAAACCCTACCAAACTAAAGCTAAGAAAAATTTAACTCTTTTAATCTATTCTATTACTCTTTCTTCTTTCTTCATTCTGTTGCTGACCATCTAGTTATTAATATAACCAAGTCAATTTCCAAGTCAAAGACAGCTTTCTACTTCAGAAAAGTACTTCTGTTCCTCCTGACTCTCTTCAGACTAGGCATTAGTGAACTAGGACCATTTAATCTGGGGACATTTCGATAAAGACCCCAGTGCCAATCAGGAGTGTTGCCCCCCAATGTAGAGCTTTCATGCCATAGTTGGTCCAACGTTCTGTGGACCACTAAAGAGCAAGGATGGACTGCCCCAACTGGTTTTTGTAATTTCCCTAAAAGCATACATTCATTTTACTGGAGGACCATAAAAGTTAAAGACTTAAAACAAACTTTAGCAATTAAGAGAGGATACCAAGATGCAAATGCCTGGTTAAAATGGATCAAATATTCCATCTGCACATTAAACAAAAGTAATTGTTATGCTTGTGCACATGGCAGGCCAGAGGCCCAGATTGTTCCCCTTCCACTAAGGTGGTCCTCCAGTCAACCAGGCATAGGCTGCATGATAGCTCTTTTCCAGGATTCTATGGCCTGGAGTAATAAGTCATGCCAAGCTCTCTCTGCTATATCCCAAAGTCCCCGCGGGTCAGCCCCCAAGCCATCCAGCTTCTGTCTCCCAACATTAAGTTCACTTCATGTCTCTCACAGCAGGGAGGAAACTTAGCATTCCTTGGAGATGTGAAAGGATGCAGTGAGCTTAAGAATTTTCAAGAGCTTATCAATCAGTCAGCCCTTGTTCATCCTTGAGCTGATGTGTGGTGGTACTGTGGTGGACCTTTACTGGACACTCTGCTCAATAACTGGAGCGGCACTTGTACTTTAGTCCAATTGGCTATTCCTTTCATCCTGGCATTTCATCAACCAGCAGGGAAAAAAAATAATTAGACATCATAAAGTGAGAGAAGCCCCTTATGGGTCTTTCGACTCTCATGTCTATTTAGGCACAATTGGAGTCCCATGAGGAATACCAGATCAATTTAAAGCTTGAAATCAAATAGCTGCAGGATTTGAGTCAATATTTTAGTAGGTGACAGTTAATAAAAATGTAGATTAGATAAACTACATCTATTACAACCAACAGCAACGAGCTTTTCATGAGTTAAAAGAAAATCTCATGTCGGCCCCAGCCCTGAGGCTACCTGACCTGACAAAACTTTTTACACTCTATGTGTCGGAAAAAGAAAAAAATGGCAGCTGGAGTTTTAACCCAGACTGTGGGGCCTAGCCAAGGCCAGTGGCCTATCTCTCAAAACAGCTAGACAGGGTTTCCAGAGGCTGGCCCCCAGGTCTAAGGGCCCTAGCAGCAAAGACCCTGTTAGCACAAGAGCAGATAAACTAACCCTTAGGCAAAACCTGAATATAAAGCCCCCCCCCCCCATGCTGTGGTAACTTTAATAAATACCAAAGGACATCATTGGTTAACAAATGCTAGTTTAACCAAGTACCAAAGCTTGCTATGTGAAAATCCCCACATAACCATTGAAGTTTGCAAAACCCTAAACCCCGCCACCTTGCTCCTGGTATCAGAGAGCCCAGTTGAACATAACTGTACAGAGGTGTTGGACTCAGTTTATTCTAGCAGGCCCAACTTCCGAGACCATCCTTAAACATTAGTAGACTGTGAGCTGTACGTGGAGAGGAGCAGCTTCGCCAACCCCTGCAAAGTGACTCCAAAGAAGATGACAAGCTCTGCTTCAGTCACACCTGGAAGCTGACTGGTCCACACATGGCTGAAGCATGTGGAAACTCATCACAGGACTCATTTTCCTTAAAATTTGGACTTGTACAGTAACGACTTCAACTGACCTTCCTCAGACTGAGGGCTGTTCCCAGTGTATACATCAAGTCACTGAGGTAGGACAAAAGGTTGCTACAGTCCTATTATTTTACGGTTATTATAAGTGTACTGGAACTCTAAAAAGAACTTGTTTGTATAATGTTATTCTATACAAGGTACGTAGCCCAGGAAATGACCAACCGGATGTGTGTTATGACCCATCTGAGCCTCCCATGACCACAGTTCTTAAAATAAGATTAAGGACTGAGGACTGGTGGGAGCTCATAAAC